>NC_081561.1:127655898-127656625 GCF_022355385.1 Mustela nigripes | reverse complement strand
TCTTTCTTTCTTTCTTTCTTTCTTTCTTTCTTTCTTTCTTTCTTTCTTTCTTTTTGTATGTAGCTGAGGGCACCTGGGTGGCTCAGTCATCAAGTGTCTGCCTTCAACTCAGGTCATGATCCTGAGCCCCACATCTGGCTCCCCGCCCAGTGGGGAGTCCGCCTCTCCCCCTCCCACTCTCCCTACTTGTGTTTCCTCTCTCGCTGTCTCTCTCTGTCAAAAAAATAAACAAAATCTTTTTTAAAAAGTCATATAGCCGAGATAATTTATATAAAAGACATGAAAACCTAGACTATAATTCTTTTATGCAGGAAAGATGTATACCTTGTTTTTTAAGAACAATAGCTTAAATTATATTAATAGACATATTGAGAGAGCTGTAAGAACAAAGGAAGTCAAGCAATTACATATGTGAGTGTGTGGGTGTGGGGGAGGTGTATTTATATAACTATATATTACATAAACTTCCAGAGTAACATACACATGTCATTATATATATACATATATATACATTTTCAAACAGACTAATGCTTTTTAAGTGATTGTTTTACTTGCAACAGCTATGCTTATTTTATTTTTTATTTGGCAGAGAGAGAGAGAGAGATCATAAGTAGGCAGAGAGCCAGGCAGAGAGAAAAGGGGAAGCAGGCCCCCTGCTGAGCAGAGAGCCCGATGCGGGGCTCCATCCCAGAACCCCAGGAAACCTGCTTTTTCTTTTTTTTTTTTT
>NC_081561.1:127388001-127655498 GCF_022355385.1 Mustela nigripes | reverse complement strand
TTTAGCCATTCTGACTGGTGTGAGGTGATATCGCATTGTGGTTTTGATTTGTATTTCCCTGATGCCTAGTGATATGGAGCACTTTTTCATGTCAAACCTGCTTTTTCTTAAGAGAATCCGTTTTCAGGATAAATTTTAGATGTTCTTAATTTATAGTTTTTCTATCTGATAATATTAGAGTGATGGGATTTTTTTTTACTAATTTTCATTCAAAAATTTGATATTCTATCTTATCAATTAAGTAGGTTTTTATGAGTTAGCTCTCCTAAGACTTACTCGTTGACAAAATTGGCTATATATCCCCACACAATTAATTTATACAAACTGACATTGGGAAGAAAGTTCTTGAAATTCTTAATGAATCAAAGATGAATACTGTGTATGAATTTTCTTAACTTCTTTGATGAGAATTTTATGGTATGTCCTGCTACTGCCTCAGACAAAGAAAAACTAAACACGTGTAACATCTCAAGGCTCACCCAATGAGATTGCATAGTCAGTTAATGGGACATCCTGACTCAAATCCATTCTGATTCTACATAGACCTTGGAACCTACTTTCAGGAACAGACCCTGAGGCCTTTTCACCATTTGCCTTTTGTACAGAATGTGCAGCTCCATGACTCACCTTGACATGACAACGAATTGGGAAACCATATGCTAATAAAGCCCTTCCCAGGTTTGTCTTCTCCTCCTTACCAAAAGTCATTGCCCTCACTGTCTGATATTTTTGCATCAGATAATACATTTTTAACGTTAGAAATTACTTCAGTCTGGGAGAGTGGGGGAAAGCTGCTCACATTAATTTTGTAGGAAAATGTCGCCATCTTGTGGAATTTTAGTCTCCAAGTGTGACTCAAGAATAATCTATAATTCAGCCGCTTTGTATAGAGATTTGGTTTCCATACTCTCCAGTTCCTCAGAGGCCTCCCTTCTACTCCTGGTCCTGGTCCTCGCTCCAGAATCCTGGCTTTCTTCCTGTTCACTGGCTCCTTCTCTGGTGCCTCAGTCTCTTTGACTGAATTGTGAGTAGCCATCCACAGGAAAAAGCCAGAAAGAGCCAGGACACGGAGTCAGACCGTAAATGAGCAGAATTGTGAGGGACCAACCATATCCAGGTGAATAGTTAATAAGAGATATATACCCTGAGTACTAAGGGTAATCCAAAGTCAGGGTCCGAATGAAGTTAAAACAAGGTTCAGAAGCAAGCACCAGGCCAAGACCATCCTTGAGGCCTTCTAGGGAGAAGATAAAATATATAAACCCAAAGGTCTATGTGCAGAGAGCTCTTTGGGAGGGAACGGAAGGCAAAGGTGTGTATAGGGTGTACAGTTTGGGGACTGAGTTGGGTCTTTTTTAAGATTTTATTTAAATTCCAGTTAGTTAACATACCGTATAGTATTAGTTTTAAGTGTACAGTATAGTGATTGAACCCTTGCACGCCACACCCAGAGCTCATGGCAAGTGCATTCCTTAATCCTCATCACCTGTTTCACACATTCCCGACCACCACCCCCTTCCCCGACCCCGACTCATCTCCCTTGGATTGAGTTTCAAGGTTTGAAAAACAAATGGTTTGGAATAGTGTCTCCAAACATCCACATTTAGAAGGTAACCAGGTATAGTAAGGGAATCTAGTATCTGCTTAACGTGCATCTGTATTGGGAAGCCTTAGAACTCCAACAAGTCTTGCACTTTCCTCTTTCCATTTCTTCCTATGTCATTCTTCCCTAGTTGTAAGCATTCTGAGTGTAATCTCCATCGCCCTCCTGGCATAAACTTCCACAAACCAGCCTTGCCCTTCCCTTCCCCTACTGAGAGAAAGTTACGAGAGCGCTTACTCCAAATCTAGTCCTATTTCTGTGAGATGGTGAGTTTTGTTTTCTGTTTATCCTCTTTATTTTCTCTTTTCCCTTTCCAGCCATCTCTGGGACTGTTTGAATGTACTTTAGAAACCCATTTTATTTATCTATTGGCTTTTAAGTTATACCTCTGTGTACTGTTTTATAGTGGTTGCTCTGTACACGCTTAGCTTTTCCCACTCTACTTTGAGTCAGTATCATTCCATGTAATTAATAGAAGTCCGTGACTACAGAAGTCCATTACATCCTACCCTGCTCCACTAACACCCTTTATGCTCTAGTTACTTGTTTTACAGCCAAATTTATCATAAACTCCATGAGAAAAAAATTGCAGTTTTTGTTTTAAACAGTCACATATATCTTAAAATTTTTAAGAGGAAAAATAAGTCTTTTACATTTATCCAGATACTTACCATTTCTGTAGCTCTTCATTCTGTGGTTGATGGGAACCAGAGGGATGAGAAGAATGTGGTCATTTGAATTGTTTTCTTGTATAATTTTTCTCGACTGTTTTCATGATTTTCTCTGTATCTTTGCTTTTCAATAGTTTGTGATATGCCTGCATGTCATTTTGTTCATTTTATCGAGTTTGGGTTTCACTAAGCTTCTTTAATCTATAAATGTATGTCTTTTGCTAAATTGGGAGAACTTTGGACATTATTTCTTCAAATATCTTTCCTGCTCTGTTTGCTCTCTGTCTCCTTCTGAAAATCAATTTCACATAGATCATCCACTATCGTTCCACATGATCTTGGGGCTATTAACTTTTTCAGTCTTTTTCTCTCTCTTCTTTTTTTTTTTTTTTTTTTTTTTTTTTAAAGATTTTATTTATTTATTTGACAGAGAGAAATCACAAGTAGATGGAGAAGCAGGCAGAGAGAGAGAGAGAGAGAGAGGGAAGCAGGCTCCCTGCTGAGCAGAAAGCCCGATGCGGGACTCGATCCCAGGACCCTGAGATCATGACCTGAGCCGAAGGCAGCGGCTTAACCCACTGAGCCACCCAGGCGCCCTCTCTCTTCTTTAACTTTGATAATTTCCTTTGATTTATTTTCAAGTTCACTGGTCCTTCCCCCTGTCATCTCCAGTCTGTTAAACCCATCTGTTATCTTATAATTTCAAATGCTATAATTCTTTTTTCTAAAATTTCCATTTGATTTGTTTTTGTATTTTTTATTTCCCTCCTGGGATTTCCTATCTATTCATGTATTTTCCTTTTCCTCATTAGTCATAGAGATAACAACTGCTCTAAAGTTCTTGTTTGGTAACTCTAATACCCAGAATGGGTATTTAATAATATCTTTTCTTATGAGAATGGGTCATGTCTCATAATCCTTTATATTTTGAATAATTTTGGATTATATCCTAGAATTATGAATGTTATGTTCTGGAGATTCTGAATTCTGTTATATACCTGGTGTTTTTGTTTCAGCAGGCAATTTACTTGGTAAGACCAAACCTGCAAAGTCTGTCATGTGGGCAGTGGTGGCAGTTCAATTGATACTGTTCCCAAACAGCCCATATGTGATTCAGAGACATGGACAGTCTTTACAAACTAAATATGTGGTTTCCTTACCTGGTTCTCTCAAATCTGAAGTTTACACTCACTCTCCAGTGCCCTGGTTGTGTCTCCTTCCCCTGGTTGCCCCAGCCGGAAAGCCACCAAGCTCCCTATCAGAGCTTTAGTCACCCTATGCCAGCACCACTGTAACAGAGGCTGCCCTCTTAGCAAATGCACAAAATTAGAGAACTCATCCTAAACCAAATGTTCCCTTCTAATTTTTACTGTTTCCAAAATCTGCCTTTGTTTACTCTTGAGTCCCTTAAATGAGTGAGATAAAGTGTCTGTGTGTGTGTGTGTGTGTGTGCGGGGGAGGTGTACTGTTCATGGTTTATGGTGGTTATCTATTAGAGACTAAATTAACTTATTCCTTCATACTGGAGGCAGGTCTCTGAGACCTAGAATTTTAGAATATGTATCAACTAACATAAGGCCTAAAAAGTGTAATACATCAGAAAAAGGAAAAAGCAACACGGTTTCAAAAGATCAAATTACCATTTATGAAAAAATAAAAATTTTTTTCTAAGAAGAATTAACCTGTGGATATTTTTAGGATATTAACCTTTAAAAAATTCAACATTGTATTTAAGGAACCAGCAAAAGAAATATAATAAGAAAAAAACAACATACATGTTGAAAAGTTCTGTAAGGATAGAACTCCTTATGTGCCTATAATTTGATTTATTTAAAAAGTCCAGGAAAGGGGCGCCTGGGTGGCTCAGTGGGTTAAGCCGCTGCCTTCGGCTCGGGTCATGATCTCAGGGTCCTGGGATCGAGCCCCGCATCGGACTCTCTGCTCAGCAGGGAGCCTGCTTCCTCCTCTCTCGCTGCCTGCCTCTCTGCCTGCTTGTGATCTCTCTCTATCAAATTAATAAATAAAATCTTTAAAAAATAAAAAAATAAAAAAATAAAAAGTCCAGGAAAGATAATTGCACAAAAATTATTTAAGGTGGCCACCACAGCTCTTTATTAACAATGACATTTGCCCCCATGAAGAAGAAAAGGAAAATAATTTCTAAAGTAATTAAATAATCCATCTTGAAGATAATAGGTGCCACAGAATGTTGGATGGTGCCCTCCCATCATTTGAAACAAGATCTATCCTGCCTGCCTCGTCTCATTCTCATAGCTCATTCAAATGGAAGCACAATACAACCTGCCCTGTTCAAATACCCAGAGCTTGCCGACCAATTAACCAACTTGGTCCTCCATTCATAAAAATCAATGAAAAACCAAGGATTACCATATACTTGAGAAAGATTATCAATACTAAGGAGCAACAAGATGAGCAAACAGAACAATTGAGCCTAAAATGAATAGGCAGTTCAGAAAATCTTACTAAACATTAAAAAAAAGTTTTCAATCTTTATCAGAAAATTCAAGAACTTTTATCCAGAAAACAAAAACAGGATGTTTTGAAAAATCAGAGAGAAAAAAGAGTTCATAGAAGCTAAAATATATAATGTAAATTAGTTGAAAATTGAATAAAAAGATTAGAAAAGTCAAAGTTTCTCAAATATAGAACAAAAATATAAGAGATAGAAAACATGAAAGAAAAAACTAGAGATATGTGGCATCAATCCAGGAGGATCAACATCCAATACACATTCCAAAAAAAAAAAAAAAAAATGAAAGGAGAGAAAATAAAAGAGGAAATAATCTTAAAAATATTGAAGGAAATGTTCAAAATATTGAAGAAAGCAGAGGATCTTCAAATTCAAAGGGCTCAATGAATATCCACTAGAACAAATTAAAAGAGATGTACATTAGCTACTTCCTCATGAAATTTAAGAGTGCTCATTATAAAGAGATTTTAAGCATTTCTAAAATGAAGAAAAGATACCTACAAAGGAATGTGGATAAGATTTGTGTTAGACTTCTCAACAAAGTACTGGAGACAAAGACAATGTTTTCAAAATTCTGAGTAAAAATTATTTTGGATTATTTATAATGTATGAGGATGAAATAGAAACACTTTTAGATATTTAAGTTCTTTGAAAATTAGACTTTTATATATTCTTTTTTCAAAAAGTAGCCAATTGATTTTGTGAATAATGGTTCTTCCATATAAAAAACAAGACAAAACCAGAAATATGAGTAGGTGAAAGACCAAAAAAAAACCATTAGCCACATACAGGGAAGATTAAAATGCATGATTTTGCATAATAAGAAAATACAGTGTTTGACCTTGATACTTCAGAGGATACACATTTGTTGATAGAGGGTTGTATCCCTGCTGTAGTGAATAAGGATTATGTAATTAAAATATGACTGGTGCTGTTTATAGGGTTTCAATTTTTAGAATCAATCAAACACTTTACTTTCAATTCTTAGAATCAATTTCTACATGAAATACTAAATACTAAGGTACAGTTACAGACAAATGTAAATGTAGACCTATTGGAGACAAAAATTTGGAAACTAAAGAGAGGGAAAAGTGAAAAGAAGGGTAAGGACATTCTCTTGAATTGTGGGGAATCAAAACACACATCTAAAAATGGTAACTCAGGGGCCCCTGGGTGGTTCAGTCAGTTAAGCGTCTGCCTTTGGCTCAGGTCTTGATCCTAGGGTCCTGGGATTGAGCAACACGTAGAGTCCATGAGCCCTTGCCCAGCTCTCTGCTCGGGGGGGGGGGGGGGGGGGGAGCTTCCTTCTCCCTGTCTCTCTTCCTGCAGCTCCCCTTGCTTGTGCTCTCTCTCTCTGTCAAATAAATAAATAAAATCTTTAAAAAATTAAAAATAAAAAAATAAATTTTTCAGCACTCAGTTATAAAATTATGGAACTAAAAATAAGACTAACACTGGGGAAGAGGCCGAAGAGAAGGAAAAGAAATGTAAGTTAGCTGATTCCTCATCCTCCCTAGTACAAGAGAGGAAACAAACATCACAGGTGTCCAAAAAGGCTACCTTCCACTATTTACTTTGTTAGTTCCTAAACTGGCTTCCGTAGAACAGCCAAAAAAGGGGCAGGGGGACTGACTCTTGGTATCAACGGAGGTCATAATCTTGGGGTCTTGAGATCAAGCCCCACATTGGGCTCCACGTGCTCAGCTCCGCCTAGATGCTGCTTAGAGTTTCTCTCTCCATCTGCCGCTCCCTCCCACTCCATGCACTTGATTCACTCTCTCTCTCTCAAATAAATAAGCGAATCTTAAAAAAAAAAAAAAAAAAAGCAAAGAAAACATTTTTTAAATGCAAGAATGGCTAAATGAGAATAATGAGATGTGTGTTTTCATATGGAAGGAAATTTAAATGCACTGCTAAATTGTCTTTTTTAAAAAACAAGTTGTACAATATAGAATGATCCCATTTATTTGTAAAATATGATTTTGTGTGTGGAGTGTCTGGAGTTGTAAACATCTAAAAGGATCTTAACCAAATTGTTAACCAAATTTTTTTCTAGGTAGAAAAGTGGAAATAGAGATGGGAGTGTGAAGGGAATTTTTTTTTACCCTATATAATACTGTATAACTCTATCCTTTTAGCAAAAATGAATCTATTTTTATTTTTTCATATTTAAAATTTTTTTTTTTTATTTTAGAGAGAAATGTTGGGGAGGGAGAGGGAGAGAATTTCCAGCAAATTCCACACTGAGTGCAGAGCCTGACTTGGGACTCAATCCCATGGCCCTGAGATCATGACCTGAGCTGAAATCAAGTGTTGGGTGCTGGGGGCACCTGGGTGGCTGGGTCGGTTAAGTGTCTGCCTTCAGCTAAGGTCATGATACCAGGGTCCTGGGATGGAGCTCCACCTCAGGCTCCTTGCTCAGTGGAGAGCCTGCTACTCCCTCTCCCCCTGCCTGCTACTCTGCCTACTTAAACTCTCTCTCTCTATCACTCTGTCAAATAAATAAGTAAAATCTTTAAAAAGAAAAAAAAAAGAGTTGGGTGCTCAACAAATTGAGCCACCCAGGGCACCCGAAAATGAATTTTTTTTAAAGATTTTATTTTATTTTATTTGACAGACAGAGATCACAAGTAGGCAGAGAAACAGGCAGAGAGAGAGGAGGAAGCAGGCTCCCTGCTGAACAGAGAGCCTGATGTGGGACTCGATCCCAGGACCCTGAGATCATGACCTGAGCTGAAGGCAGAGGCTTTAACCCACTGAGCCACCCAGGTGACCCCAAAAATGAATTTTTAAACTGATATGGTTTTTTTAATTAACAAAAAATTGGAAGAGATATTAAGTAGAACCAAGAGAGGAGGTACAAGTTCATTTAGAACTGAGATGCCCCTAGTTTGTAGTGTGGATTCATCCCACCGTACTTCCAATGATACTTCTGTACTTCCTTAGAAAATCAAATCTCAGGATTTTTTTTTTTTTTTTTTTGGTCAAAGTATAAGGAAAAGGGTAAGAGAACCAAGTGGCTTCAAAATTCAAATTAAAAAAAAGAACAAGAACTGAAAAGCACCGCCCTATAGCCAAACTCCTGTTGGAGAGAGAGGAGCCTGGGCACGGAGCAGGAAGGGACATTATCTTCTCATCTTACTCCTTGTACCTGCCAGGCCAAGTCCCATCTCTAGATGCTTTTTAAAGGAACCAGGGTCTAATCATAGAAAGATTAGGAAACAGGGAGCTGAGCCCCAGATTGCAGGCAAGAGATAAGTACTGGAAAGTACAGTCTAAGGCAATTTTTAGGATTATGGTCCTCGGATACTGGGTGAGCAATGATGCAGAGCAAGGAATGAAGAGACCTTCTAGGCAGTGCTCCAAGTGATACAAGGAATACTTCAGGGAGAAGAGTGTGGAGTCCGTGCAGGAGGATAAATATTAAAGCCTATACAGCACCACTTAGTGCCAATAACCTGCTGTGGCCTTTAAGAATCATTTGTGTATTATTCTTCTTTCTTCAGATCCGCTATAAACCCTAAAGGGCACATACTGTTCTGTTAGTACAGTGCTTTATACAAAGTAACAAATAATAGCGATGATGCCACAATAATAGCATTAATAGCTATCATTTCATGGTTCCTA
Source organism: Mustela nigripes (assembly GCF_022355385.1). Classification (NCBI taxonomy): domain Eukaryota; kingdom Metazoa; phylum Chordata; class Mammalia; order Carnivora; family Mustelidae; genus Mustela; species Mustela nigripes. Next base: position 127,647,106 of record NC_081561.1, on the reverse strand, counting down.
TCTGCCCAAGACTTCTCTAAGGGAAGGGCTTTGCATGTATTAAATAATTTAATGCTCCCACCATCCCTGTGGGATAGGTACTTTTATTATTCCTATTTTACCGGTGAGGAAACTGATCTTGTCCGAGCTAACACAGCTAGTGCATGGTTTATTCTCTTTGAATTTTATTAAATGCTGTAATTGAAGGCTATTGAGGACTTGGTTTTCATGGATGGAGTGAGAGGGTATTATGCTAAGTGAAATAAGTCAGTCAGAGAAAGATAAATACCATAAGAGTTCACTCACATGGAATTCAAGAAACAAAACAAACAAGCAAAGAAAAAAAAAGAGACAAATCAAGAAAGAGACTCTTGTGCTTTTCGACTTCCATGGCGGTAGTGAGAGGCGCCCTATCCACCCACCTGCAACGGATGGTCCTGTGGAACCACTCCAGCTTCCTGATGGAGAGGAGCAAGCAGACACACAGCGCCCAGCCCAATAACCTGAAGGTTCACAACTCCTTCCACCAAACGGCCTGCTTCACTGTGAAGCCACCCGCCCACTGCAAAAAGCTGACGATGGGGGGCGCCTGGGTGTCTCAGTGGGTTAAAGCCTCTGCCTTTGGCTCAGGTCATGATCTCAGGTCATGATCACACGGTCCTGGGATCGAGCTCCGCATCGGGCTCTCTGCTCAGCAGGGAGTCTGCTTCCCCCTCTCTCTTCTGCCTGCCCCTCTGCCTACTTGTGATCTCTCTCTATTTCTCTCTTTCTCTGTCAATTAAATAAATAAAATATTAAAAAAAAAAAAAAAGCTGACGATGGTGGTCAGGAAGCAGAGATCTGGCCAGTGAAAATGCACCACCATGAGCTAGAACATGTGGGCCACCATCAGCAGCATCAGGCACGTGCCACAAGAACTAAGGACCACCCCGACGCGCACGTGGCTGCCATTTGCAGAGCCGGTGCCATCCTGAGCACCAGAAGCCTGTGAAGGGGAAGAGGAAGCCAGTGCCCCACCACGAACTCCTGAGCCCCCCACCTCGACAGCAGTGACGCTATCAACCACGGGGGGGCGGTGGGGGGGCGAGGGGAAGAAGAAGAAAAACCAGACTCTTGATTATAGAGAACAAATGGATGGTTACCAGTTTGGGAGGTGGGGGGAGGGGTGGGCTCATCAGATGATGGGGGCTAAGGAGCACACCTGTGATGAACACCAGGTGATGTATGGAATTATTGAATTACTGTATTGTACACCGGAACCTCATATAACCTATGTAAATTAACTGGAATTAAGATAAAAACTCTAAACAAACAAACGCAACTTTATTACAGCCCATAGACATAAGTAACATTTATTATCTTGCTTATGTATTTACTACGGGATCAGTATGGTGTCGGAGTCTTGAAAGGATTAAATTTCTGGGTGCCAGATATTTAATGTTTTACTGTGTCACTAAAGGAATGTTGTCATGTCATACCAACCAACAGCCAGTGACACAGAATATTCCAAAGGATTAGTTAGCAGAGTCATTTGTTGTGTGTTTTATATATGTATAAAAGAGAACATGTCCTTCCTTAGGTTGGCAAAGAAGATGAAGATTTCAGTGAAGAAGAGCCTGAAGAAGATGAAGATGATATTGAGAACATCCTGGAAGATGAATTTCCAAAAGACGAGGAAGTGATAAGTGAGGAAGACGAAGAACAGGAGGTCGAGGCACTTGAGCGCCTGCGAGGCGAACTGGGAGAAAAATTTGAAGCAGATATGAGTAATTTACAAGCAGTCCAGGTTATTACTCTTCCTTCACTGTTCACAATCCAAAATGTAACATTTGAGAATGGAACAAATATTTGGTTTATGTCTTGGTTTCTTTTTGACATTTTGAAAGAAATGTGTGTTTTAGGGTTTGCTTCCCTTTTGCCAGCACCCCTTGCAATTATGAAAACAAATTAATAAATCAAGGGCAACATGGAAGCCACATAGAGTCAAAAGTCTTAGCTGCCGGGAACCTGGGTGACTCAATCATTAAGCGTCTGCCTTCAGCTCAGATCATGATCCCAGGGTCCTGGGATGGAGCCCTGCATAGGGCTGCCTACTCAGCCTGCTTCTCCCTCTCCTACTCCCCCTGCTTGTGTTCTCTCTTTCTCTCTCTCTCTGTCAAATAAATAAATAAAATCTTATTTTATTTAGCTGCCAATATGTAGCCACTTAGAAACTGAAAAGTATTTGTTTTTTTGGTTTTGTTTTTTTTTTTGACTGAAGCTTTCTGTCACCAGCAACGTCTATGTGCTGTGACTGGACTTCATCCCATTAAAAATATTTGATTATATTACTTTTTTTCATCAGGATGAATTTGAGAAACTTTTGATACCAATAATTCTCATCAATGGAGCTAGGAAAATCCACATTGTACAGTATAATATGAATACGAAACTGCAACCACTGGTGGAGAATCGTGAGAGCATTTTTGAAAAATGTTATCCAATAACATCACACCTTGCCCAGAAAATGCTCAGCTATACCTATAAGTATATAAGCGCATTTGGCTACTGGGACCCTGTAAAGGTAATGCAGCAAATGCGCCTAAAAGCCATGTTCTTTCTTTTATATTTTTAAGTATGTCTAAGAAGAAGAAGACAGAGGACAGTTTCAAAAGCATTATACAGTACTCTTACCTTGCTATAAAAATATGTGGTTGTTTTATCTTTCTGAAGTGTGGAATGTGATCAAAGGGTTTAATTTATTCCATCTACTTCTGTAGAGATAACACAATTCCAACTTGGTTTTAACTTTGTAGCTGAAGATGGGTAGTAGAAATATTTTCAAATTACACATCTAAAGGGCTGAGCCCTGATACTAATTTGCCACCTAATTTTAGGTAAGTAATTTAATCTCTTTGATTCTTTACTGGACCCAGAGTTTCAGGCCCTGTACAAAGACCTAGTTCTATTCTAAGACCCTGCTTGGCTCCTTACCTTTAAGATGAAAGAATCATGCCACAAGGCCACTGTGATCAAATACATGATTATAAAGTCCTCTGGAAAGTGTGAGACACAACACAAAATGTGGCATTGATGTTCATAACAAGCATTTCTAAGGACCATATTTTTATACAATGCAGACAAACAGATTTAATCCAGGTAGAATTCAATAACCTCGAACATGGGATGATTTTCAACAAATCTCAACCAAGAATATGCTAGTCACCGATCTAGTCCCTGGGAATACTATAGTGAACAAAATGGACAATGTTTCTTTTGTCTTCCAGTTTATATTCTAGTTGGATTGGGAGGGAGGATAGGCAATAAATAATTAAACAAACAAGTATGTTCTTGAGAGATAATATTAAGTGTTATAAGGACAATCAAAAAACGTCATGTGATAGTGACCCCATGTACCTTTTTATTTCCATCAATGATATAGCACAGTGGAAAAGATTATGGCCTCTGGAGCCAGACTGCCTAGGTTCAAAACCACTACTTATTAGATGAGTGACCTTGGACAAAATTACTTAACCTCTCAGAGTCATTTCACTTGCATAATGGGAATAAGAAGAGTCCCTACCTTACAATATTGTTACAATGATTAATTGAGTTAATTATTGTAAAGTGCTTACAACAGTGTTTGGCTTTTTGTAAGTGCTCAGTAAAACTTACAGCTGTTATTAATATGTATTACTGGTATTGGTCGCGGATAAAAAGTATTTTGGAAGATGGGATCCAAAATGGAGCCTTGTGCATTTACTTGAAACCTCCTTCTTGGTTGATATTGACACAATCAATTTCAGTTCTACTTAATTGTGCCATCTTCTTTATCTTAGCCGTAGGATGTCAAGAGAAACATTTTCAAATATCATGCTGGAATATAGTGCCCTCCATAGAGAATTAGATAGAGTTAAGTGTGTATTAGAATCACCTAGAAAGCTTTTGAAAGATAGTCATGCCCTTCTCTCTGAGACAAGAAAGAAAGGGGAGGAAGAAGACAAAGTCAGAACCATATTTAGGGAGAAAGGACTTATGTCCAAACGTAACAGGACCACACAAAAATGCCTTGTGGAGAAAGGAGCACATGGTCCTAAGAAGGGTTTAAGCATTTAAATAAGCATTTTTCAGGGCTTTTTGAATCTTTTTGGGTGCCTGACAGGTTTTTTTTTTTTTTTAAGATTTTATTTATTTGGAGGAGAGAGAGAGAGAGAGCATGAGGGGTGGGGAAGGGCAGAGAGAGGAAGAAACAGACCTGATGTGGGGCTTGATCCCAGGACCCCGAGATCATGACCTAAGCTCAAGTCAGCCCCTTAACTAACTGAGCCAAGTTTGATATTTCTGATTTGATGACACTATGTGTAATCTGACCTACAGAGGAGAAAGGATACATGCTAGGTATTTTGAGTAACAACAGAAACTACCGTAAGGACTCTCAGTTTGAGAATTTAAAATGGAATCATTAGACTTTCAGCTTTTTTTTGCTTTAACCAAATACAGGACATACAGCAGACATGCCCATGCCACCCCTGTGTTTCTTCATATACCTAGCATTTACTCCAGCACAAAAATGTTGATGTAGGCAATACCATTGACCTGTGACAACTGTCTTGGTGTAGCTCTGGTAAAGGAGCAATGTTGAAATATACTGCTTCACACCTCCTTTGTCAAGTATGGGCTGATACTTGGCCATCTGATGCTCTAAAAAAAAAAAAAGATATCCAAACCTAAGATCAATCAATTACCCAGTTCTCATCTTGACCTAATGCAAATATGAGACCATTCCTCCCACTCCATTCCACACCTAGACCTTAAACAGCCTTTTAGGTATTTTTTTCCCTTTTTGACTACTCTTGATGTTTATGTGAGTGGGATTTGCCTATATAAAATGTGGATAAGAAGCCTGTGGGATCTGTCCTGCCAGTACTCCCCTAAAGATAACCCAGGACCCTGCCTGTAGTAGTGTACTCAGGTTGCCAGAACAAAGTACCACAGACACGGTGGTTCAAACAACAGAAATTTATTTTCTCACAGTTCTAAGGCTGGAAATCCACGATCTAGGTGTCATCAGGGACAGTTTTCTGGTGAGACCTCTCTTCCTGGCTTGCAGATGATCACTTTCTCACTATGTCCACACATGACCTTTCCTCCATGCTTATGCACTCCTGGTGTCTCTTCCTCTTCATATAAGGACACCAGTCTTACTGGATAGGGCCCCACTCTTATGATCTCAACCTTATTACCTCTTTAAGGGCCCTATCTCCAAACCCAGTCACTTTGGGGATTAGGGCTTCAGCCTATGGAGTGGAGGGAATACATTTCCATCCATAACACCCCCTTAGGAACGGACCTGTCTGTGAGGTTAAACTGGCGCATGAATATACACTTTCCAGTCTTTGACAAAAACACACTAAATACATTATAAAGGAAGTAAGAGAACTAAAATTGTCATAAGCTGAAAGCTAGTTGAGATTTCATCAACAGCATGTGGGTGTAAAATAGTTTATTCTTTATTTATAAAGAATAAGTAAAGTCTTTACTAATAATATTTGGCTACAATTAGTTTTCTTACGTAGCGTAAGAAAGATTTTATTTTACAAATTTGTTCAAATGTATTTGGGGGAAATGCTGAATAACTTAAACCTGAATTTAATTCAATTGTGTACATACTGCAGCTAAGCGAAGGAGAGACCATCAAATCAGTTGAAACTTCAGAGAATCCAGTCCATGCTGTAATCCATCGTCAGTATATTTATTTTTTATCTAGTAAGGAAACTAAAGAAAAATTTATGAAGAACCCAATCAAATATATCCGCCAACCCAAACCTAAGCCTGCTGTGCCCATTAGGATTATGATTCTGGGACCTCCAAAATCTGGGAAAACTACAGGTAAGGGTGTGTTTTTGCCTCTGTTTTTGTTGTTGTTTTAATCCCACTGTAGTTATCGTACAGTGTTCTTATTCACTTCAAGTGTACGATACAGTGATTCAGCAATTCCATGCATTACTCAGTGCTCATCAAGATAAATTTATTCTTAGTCCCCTTCACCTGTTTCACCTGCCGCCCACCCCCCCAAACTTTCCTCTGGAAGCCATCTGTTCTCTATACTTAAGAGTGTGTTTTTTGGTTTATGTCCTTTTTTCTTTTTTTCTTTTGTTTGTTTTGTTTCTTAAATTCCACATATGAGTGAAATCATGTAGTATTTGTCTTTTTCTGACTGGCTTATTTTGCTTAGCATTATACTCTGCAGATCCATCCATGTTGTTACAAATGGCAAGATGTTGTCCCTTTTTATGACTGGGTAATATTCCTGTGTGTGTGTGTGTGTGTGTACACCACCTCTTCTTTAACCATTCATCTATCAATCGCTTCTCAGGCTTTTGGCTAAGATCAAGTGTATCTATTCATCTATCAATGAATACTTAGGCTGCTTCCATAACATGGCTATTTTAAATAATGCTGCAATAAACATAGGGGTGCATGTATCCTTTTGAATTAGAGTTTTGTATTTTGGGGATAAAGATTCATGAGTGCAATTCCTGGATCGTGGGTAGTTCTATTTTTAATTTTTTGAGGAACCTCCATACTGTCTTCCACAGTGGCTGCACCAGTTTACATTCCCACCAATAGAGCACAAGCGTTCCATTTCTCCACATTCTTGCCAAGACTGCCTCTTGTGTCTATTTTAACCATTCTGACTGGTGTAAAATAATATCCCATTGTGGTCTTTGACTTGCATTACTTGATGAGTAATGTTAAGCATCTTTTCATGTGTCTTTTGGTCATTTTTACATCTTCTTTGGAGAAATGTCGGTTCATGTTTCCTGCCCATTTCTTAATTGGATTATTTGTTTTTTGAGTTTGGAATTGTATAAGTTCTTTATATAATTTGTATCCAATTCTATAATTTATATCCTTTAGTGGATATGTCATCTATAAATATCTTCTCCCCTCAGTAGGTTGTCTTTTAGTTTTGTTGGTGGTTTCCTTTGCTACGCAGAAGCTTTTTATTTTGATACAATCCCAATAGTTTATTTTTCCTCTTGTTTCCTTTGCCTCTGGAGGCATAAATGCAAAAATGTTCCTAGGGCCGATGTTAGAGAAATTACTGTGTATGCTCTCTTCTAGGATTTTTATGGTTTTAGATCTCAAATTTAGGTCTTTAATCCATTTTATTTTCATGTATGGTGTAAGAAAGGGGTCCAGTTTCATTCTTTTGTATGGAGCTGCCCAGTCTTCCCAACATCACTTGTTGAAGAGATTGTCTTTTTCCCAATTAGTTTATTTCTGGGTTTCCTATTCTGTTTCATTGATCTGTGTTGTTTTTGTGCCAGTACTATATTGTTTTGATTACCAGAGCTTTGTAATATGACTTGGAGTCTGGAATTGTGATGCCTCCAGTTTTGTTTTTCTTTTTCAAGATTACATTGGCTATTGGGGATCTTTTGTGGTTCCATACAAATTTTAGGATTGCTTGTTCTAGTTTTGTGAGAAATCCTGTTGGTATTTTGATAGAGGTATTTTGCATTAAATCTGTTTTGGCTGATAGAGACATCTTAACACTATTTGTTCTTCCAATCCATGAGCTTGAAATATCTTTCTGTTTGTTTGTGTCATCTTCAATTTCCTTCATCAATGTTTTGTAGTTTTCGGACTGCAGGTCTTCCACCTCTTTAGATAAGTTTATTCCGAGGTATGGTACTATTTTTGGTGTAATTGTAAATGGGATTGTTTTCTTAATTTCTCTTTCTGCTGCTTCATTATTAGTATACAGAAATAATACAGATTTCTGTACATTAATTTTGTATCCTTACTGAATGCATTTATCAGTTCTATGAGTTCTTTGGTGGAGTCGTCATGGTTTTCTCTGTATAATAAGTATCATGTTATCTGTAAATAGTGAAGTTTTTCTTCTTCCTTACCAATTTGGATGCCTTTTATTCCTTTCTATTTATTGTCTGATTGCTATGGCTAGGACTTCCAGTACTATGTTGAATAAAAGTGGGGGCACCTGGGTGGCTCAGTTGGTTAAGGGTCTGCCTTCTGCTTAAGTCATCATATTGGGGTCCTGGGATTAAGCCCCAAGTCAGGCACCCTCCTCAGGTGGGAGTCTGCTTCTCTCTGTCCCTCTGACACTACCCCTGCTCATGTTCTTGCTGCTCTCTCTCTCTCTCAAATGAATAAATAAAAATCTTTTTAAAAATGTGGTGAGAGTGGACATCCTTATCTTATTCTTGACTTCAGGGGAAAAGCTCTCCCCTGAATGGTTTGTCCCCATTGAGTATGATGTGGGTTTTTCATATAAAATCTTTATTATGTTGAGGTATGTTCCTGTAAACCTCCTTTATTGAGGGATTTTATCATAAATGGATGTTGTACTTTGTTAAATGTTTTTTCTGCATCTATTGAAATGATCATAGATTTTTATCTTTTCTCTTATTGCTGTTAGGCCTTTGTTATTTGTAAGTATAAAAGAATCTCCTGAAAGCTATTGGAGATCTTCTCCAGGAAGTCAACTATCAAAATTCACTCAAAAAGAGATAGAAAACCTAAATAGGATAATAACTATTAAAGAGAAATCATTCAAAAATATAATCCCATTCCAAAACAGTCCAGGATCAATCAGTAGTTTTAGAGAATAATTATATCAAACTTCCAAAGAATCAAAAAACTCAAGAGATAATTCCTGTGTTTTTGTAAGCTTTTTCACAGCAGGGGAAAAAAGACAACGAGTTTCCCAATTTATTTCCAGTGTTTTTTTTTTAATTAAGGAGTATAGTCCTCATTAAATATAATCAAATATTTATATGGGCTAAATTATTGTCCATTTATCCAAAAAGTTATAAAGAATACAAATTGATTTTTAAATTAGCATAACTCTGATATTAAAACCCAACAAAATAATACAAGAAAAGATATTACAAATTAATATCACTTACAAATAGAGTCAAATAACAGTATATTAATATTATACTAACGAAAATTATATAAAAGATTCTAATATAATATTTTTAAAAATTGAAATATAATTTATTGTACTAATAAAGAATAAAAATCCACTGTCTTAATCATTGTTGAGAAAGGCACTGGGTAAACTATATCCCCATAATGTCTGAATTTTGTATAACTTTGTACAGGTTTTTTTTTTTTTTTAAGGCTAATAGTCCATTAAAAGGTTGGTTGTAGTATTTCAGGATGACATGATAACTACATGAGCAACGGTTGGTCGCAATGAGAATAAAATGAAAAGGACAGATACAGGAGATATTTCAAAGGAAAACAATAGGACTTAAGGACTGACTGAATAAAGAATGAAGGGGAGAGATGAGGTCAAAGATAAATTTGTCGCCAGGAATGATAAAGGGGAGTTTTGTGTTCCAGTTCAAAAAGTTTATTTTGCTCATTTAAACCTCTTAACATGGTGGAAGAGACTTTAATAGTCAGATTCTAAACATTCACAAACGTAGGGGCTCCTGGATGGCTCATTTGGTTAAGCGTCCAGTTCTTGATTTCAGCTCAGGGTCATGAGATTGACCCCTGCAGCTGGCTCTGCACTGGGCCTGGAGCCTATCTGAGATTCTCAGATCATTTAAAATGATCACAAACATTTAAAATAAGTTCCCTCTACCAGAGAAAAGGTGAAAATGTAGCTAAAACAACCTGATTTCTCATTTACTGTTTTGTGTGCCTCTTAATCTGCCTCACCTATTTCACCCACCCCTCCACCTCCCCGCTCTGGCAACCATCAGTTTGTTCTCTGTATTTACGAGTCTTCTGTTTTTTGTTTGTTTGTTCATTTGTTTTTTTAGATTCCATATATAAGTGAAATCATAACAGTATTTGTGTCTCTCTGTCTGACTTATTTTACTTAGTATAATACCCTCTGGTCCATCCATGTTGTTGAAAATAGCAAGATTTTATTCCTTTTATGGCTGAGTGGTATTGCAGTGTGTGTGTGTGTGTGTGTGTGTGTGCATGTGCATGTGTGCGTGTGCGCACATGCACGCGCGTACACATGTATTACATCCTCTTTTTCCATTCATCTGTCAACAGACACTTGTTTGATTCCATGTCTTGGCTATTGTAAATAATGCTGCAGTAAACACACGGGTGCGTATATCTTTTCAAATTAGTGTTTTTGTTTTCTTTGGGTAAATATCCAGCAGTGGAATTACTTAATTGTATGGTATTTCTATTTTTTAACTTTTTGAGGAACCTCCACACTGTTTTCAAACAGCATGCTGTTTGCTGCACCAAATTATATTCCTGATACAGTTTTATTCTTTTGCATGAAGCTGTCCAGGTTTCACAACACCATTTATTGAAGAGACTGTCTTATCCCCATTGTGTATTCTTGACTCCTTTGTCATAAATTAATTTACCATATACATGTAGGTTTATTTCTGGGCTCTCTATTCTGTTCTATTGATCTGTGTGTCTGTTTTTGTGTCAATACCATACTGGTTTGATCTATGTGTCTGTTTTTGTGTCAATACCATATTGGTTTGATTTCTCATTTCTTTGTTGAAATAGAGGTGAATTTTTATAAGATATCAAGCTATGGTAGTTTATATAATATATTATATAACAATATATTATTGATATCAATAAGATATCAAGCTATGGAAGTTTTTATTATTATTAGAGCTTAAAAATAAATACCAAATATTTATGGTACACATAGGATGCCATGTAAATTTCTCACAATTGCTGCTACCGGGCGCGGAAGGAAGAAGACACTTAAATGTCAGTTTGGTTATGAGAAAAATCCACAGAGCTGGCTCATTACCAGATCCATCAGCCACATACTTGGAGCAATAATAATGATTGACCTTGGACAGTATTAACACAATAAAATGTAACAATTCTGATTATCAAAATTTTGGGGGGAATGTGAACATGAGTTAGCTCACCGTGGATGTCAGTTAGCCTGAGTTAGAAATAAGGTTAACTAATGAATCTATGAAATGGAGTAAGTTTAATGTGTTCATGTTTTCCAGTGGCCCAAAAACTTGCAAGCGAATATGGCTTAAAGCGTCTGTCCATAGGGGAAGCTCTGCGCTATGTCTTAAACAGCCAACCAGACACAGAGCTGGCGCTTATGCTGAACTGGCATCTGCATAAAGGAATGACGGCGCCTGACGAACTGGCTATTCAGGCCTTAGAGATCTGCCTGATGGGGAGTGTGTGTAACACTGCAGGGTAAGTGGGGGTGGGGGCCGGGGGGAGTTAAAGACTTCTTTCAAGAATTACTGCCAGAATTTAAAACCCTCACCTTAGGGCGCCTGGGTGGCTCAGTGGGTTAAGCTGCTGCCTTTGGCTCAGGTCATGATCTCAGGGTCCTGGGATCGAGTCCCACATCGGGCTCTCTGCTCAGCAGGGAGCCTGCTTCCTCCTCTCTCTCTCTGCCTGCCTCTCTGCCTACTTGTGATCTCTGTCTGTCAAATAAATAAATAAAATCTTTAAAAAAAAAATAATAAAACCCTCACCTTAAACAAGGTTTAAAGCTCTTGTAAAGGGTGTGATCCACTTCTCAAACCTTAGGCCCCTACATGGTTATATATTTTAATTTTCAGTCAGGCTACAACTTGGCTTGAACACTCCTAGGGCAGGATAGCAAGCCGGCCACTTGCCTCGCAGCAGCAGCCCCTGTGCTGTCCAAGAGTCTCTGGGCGTACAGTGCCAACAAAGGGGCCCAGTGTGACTTCAAGTGTCTAGCAGACCTCCTCACTGTTCCATGGAATGTTGAAGGAGTGGCCCTCCCCTGTCCCCCAGAAGGTATTGAACTAATGGAGACACAGTCTCTCACTGGCCCAGCTCTCTGCACAGGGAGCAGTGCCCCTCCCTTAATGCTACATTTGGACCTGAGGGCCCTCTTCAGTTTACAATCCTCTGCTCAACCATTACTCACCCAGTGTAGCCACTGGTCACACCCAGGTGTAAAAGCCAGTGCAGCCTAACACCCTGCCCTTGAGCCCAGGTCACTGACCTAGAATCCCACTGATTTCCTCAAGCTTGTATTAAAAGGCTTTTAGCCCTTCCCTACCACTAGTCCTTAATCAAGTCTTAGGACAGTTCTGATTTCCATTATGAAGAGCAGATTCCGGGGTGTCAGATTTTTTTCTCCTAGAGAAGGCCCTGGGAATTCCGCAAACTGAGTTTACCTCCTTCCTGGCATGCAGCTTTGCACACAAGGGATCTCTGTGAAGGCAACGGTCTTATTTCACCTTAACACCAGTTCAGTGCCCAGCCATCCTGAATTTTTCTAATCTTGAGGGTCACTCAAGCGACCCTTCACAAGCGAAGAAATTGATCTACTCTCTATTTTGAAAACCGCGAAACACAACCATGGGGCTCCCATAGCATTCTCTATTAGGTTTGCCTGACTCCATTAACTTAAAATCCTCTCTATCCTGGAGCTTAGAACTAGTGCCTGGAGACTTTGCTGGCGAACACTGAGTAAGGGGATCCCGTGACTTCCTCTAAACCAGCCCTTCCTGATGACCAGCAGCCAGTATGCCCAGCTTGCTCTCACCCCAGAGGGAGTTTCCTGACTCTGGAGGCCATTCCTCTCAGAATGTAGACACCCTTTATTCCTCCTCTCAGTTTGATAGTTATCCTCTCATGATCTCAGATTGTTGGACTAGCTAAAGTTCTCTGTCACTTCTGCTCAGAAGCATGATGGGTCCTGATGGGATGATTCCTTCCCAGATATCACAGGTCCCCTCTCCCCAACTGCCCATCTCTCTCCCATCGCCACCCTCCAGCCTTCCCACAGAACTTTCCTAGAAAAGCAAGCTTAGAGCACAGTGGTTTTCCCATATTTGCTGAATCTCTTACTAAAATACTATTTATTGTGCCAGGACCCCATTCTAGTTGCTTTACATACCAGATCTATAAGTCTTTAAGATAGCTTGCAAGGTTAAGTATCATTTCCCCCATTTTACTGAAAACTGAGACTCAGAGAGGTCAAACTATTTCTCAGTCTGTGTCTGTCTGCCTCCGAAGCCTGTATTCTTTGCACTGTTTCATGCTTAGGATAAAGACACCAATTGAATAACACAATGTTCAAAGTCTTACATGTGTTACCTTTTGAGTTCCATCCAACTCTAGCTCTGTGATGCTAATTGTATAACTTCAGAGCTGTGTCTCTTCGTATGCCATCCTACATCTGGCTCTTGGGCTGAGTGAAGTTAAAAACACAGAGATAAAGAGCACAAAGTGCAAAGAAGATAAGTCAAGTTACAAAAGAAAGAGCAAGAGACTATTCCTAAAGAGATAGACTGGTTCTAGAAGACAGGAAGGAAGTTAGGAGAGAAAAGAAATCTGGAATTATTTTCATGTCTCTCCTTGTTAGTGTTGTCATCGACGGCTACCCTGTAACTAAGTATCAAGTGAGTCTCTTGGAAGCTAGGTCAGTCATCCCCATGGTCATCTTTGAGTTGGATGTGCCTTCCAAGGAGATTTTCAAAAGATTGTTCCTGGAAAAAAAAAAGGAACAAAGGTAATGTATGTGATGAAAGCAACGATAAAGGAATAAACTTTAACCATCCAGAAAAAAGTATATTTTTAACAGCTTTTCCCATTCACTCTCTTTCTCTATTAGTTTGCCTTACCCACTGCACAACAGCACGCAGATTACAGCTGTCAAAAACTCAAAATACCGCAAAAACATTGATGAGATTAGGAAATATTATCAAGAACAGCATCAGAACTGGTATGTGATTGATGGATTTCACAGCAAATGGTGGGTATGGAATGAAGTCATTAAGAAAGTTCATATGGTGAATAAACATATGCAGATATACCTGGAAAGAATCAAAGCAGGTAAGAAAACATTAAATTGTTCAAATAGAATAAAACACTAATTGAAAGTCTACACCTGCCTGACTCATGTTATCATAATTCATTCAATTTGAACATTTGTTCCCACAATCATAATCAGTCTTTGAAGTATTTGGTACTAGCCAGTTATTATGGGCATCTATACTGTTCTCATAAATGACTGCCACTACTCTATCATTTATTCAGCGCCTGTGTGAACCTAGCACATAAAAATAATGCATATCCTCTGACTAGAAGAGTTTATAGTGTTTGGAAAGCCATTTAAGGAGCTAAGTTTCAGAAGTGCTAGTATAGGAGAGTAGTGGGCTATGGAATGACACTTGGCAAAATTCTGTTTATTAATCTAGAATTAAAGCCATTTTTGGTATTTATATTATACCAATATAATGGTATATTTTTATAGATTCGGCAATGAATCTATAAAAAGTTATAGATTCAGCAATAAATCTTCAAAAATTTAAACTTGAGCATAAAATGGCTTTTAATATATATTTGGAATCCATGAAAGAAAATGTTTGATTATATATTCCTATAAGTTTCTTGACTTTTCTCTAAAAAATACATAAAATAGAAGGAAAGTTGTCGTCTATATATGATCTCTCTAAAAAGAGTGATGACTCTAGAGAATCGAGCTGTAGGATTCTCACAGACATCTGGTGAGTGACTTTGCTTAACTGTGGGAATACAGAGAAGATATAATGAGGTATGAGAGCAATGCAACGAAGAGAATCTTATAATCTTATACAAGGAAGAATTTCGTGAGGATTCTGCATCATTAAATCTTGATTAGCTTCATTATTTGGGTATAACCAGTATCTCTGGCTCCTGTTTGTCTGCAGACTGGGAATTTTTTTTCACCTGAGGATTACCAGGCATGACAAGTACAAGGAAAAAAGAGTTTTTAGAAACCTACTCGCAATAAGTTTTGGAAAGCATTGCGCTTGTAAAACCTTCCACGGCAGACTTTGAAAGCAAACTTGTGCATCGTTCATCTTTTTGTTACCCTATTTCACCCTCCCTACTATAGAGTGAGTTCCCTGGAAACAGACTCAAGGTTAAATAAGATCAAAAGTTGTCTGCAGAAGCTTTATCAGAAAGTATTCTCAGGATTTGAGTTGCCACATTTAGCAACCAAAAATACAGGATGCCCAGTTAAATTTGAATTTCAGATAAATAACAAATAAGTTTTTAGTCTAAGTATGTCCCAAATATTGCAAAGACATACTTAGACTAAAAATTCTTCATTATTAATCTGATATTTAAACTCACTGGGCTTCCTGTGTGTTAATCAGAAAATATACCTATGGGGAATGAGGACCATAAAATTGGACAGAGGAAGAAACTGACCTGCCCTGTGGTGGAAAGGAAAGCTTCAGCAGATCTAATAGGGAAGCCCTGGAGCTAGGATGGGCCTTCAGAATTTCCCAGCTGAGGGGAGGAGCCAGGCTTTCTATCCATTGGCCGGCCATTAACCACAGGTACTCTGGGAGAGGGTTAACCAGTGACAGATGGGCAATTCCCAGCGCACGTGAGACCCATCAGCACTGA
Source organism: Mustela nigripes (assembly GCF_022355385.1). NCBI lineage: Eukaryota > Metazoa > Chordata > Mammalia > Carnivora > Mustelidae > Mustela > Mustela nigripes. The sequence continues at coordinate 127,631,755 of NC_081561.1, read as the reverse complement.
TGCTCCCAGCATCTGGGGGACGGCAGCTTCGGCCCTGAAGAGGGATCTGGATGAGGCGCCATGGTACCCACTTCATTATTCCATGTACACTTGCCTCTGCCTTGAGTAGTTAAATCTAACAGAAGTCAACTTTATTGATCTTCTGCTTTAACTTCCACCTAATAATCTAGCCTGTACCTGATTGTTTAAATTTAGTTTTGACTTTTGTTTTGTTTTCATTCCACACTTCCTTGTATGCTATTCAAATGATCCTCTCCCTATCAGAAGGCCAAAGTTTACTCTGACTAATGAGATGGAACAGGGTCAGGGCTAGAAGATTAAAGAGATTCCTCCTCATTCTGCCACATTCCAGATTAAGATATATGGACACTGCCAGATGTCATCAGGAATACAAAAGAAGAGATATTTGAGTGTCTTTATCTCTTTAGGGCTTAAACCATGTATGTGATTCTAAATTACCCTGTCACTAAATCTGTCAGGATTGGTGAGATTCAGCACATCTGAGCTAAAGGACAGCTAGGATTGTAATACTGTAGTACCATATAGTATAATATTATAGCACTATATAATCCTATATACTTTAATAATAAAACATTATTATACCATAGTACAGTGCATTATAACACTCCAGAATAATACTACAGCACTACAATATTATAGTAATGTCATATTCTTGGTAGGGAAGGAATATTAGGGCTTCTTATCTTTTTCATCTGTGTCAAAAACAACAGATGGGATAGCATATTAGTTTATGCTGCATAACAAATTATGCAAATTCCTAAAAAAATCAAAACTTAGCAGCTTAAAATGCACACACACATACACATACACACACAATTTCTCTGGGTCAGGAATCGAGTCACAGTTTAACAGGATTCTCTGCTTCAGGAACTCTCACAACCATAATCAAAGTATTGTCCAGGATTATTACCTCATCTGAAAGCCTGACTCAGAAGGAACCTACTATCACACTTATTCATGTATTGTTGACAAGATTTCGTTCCTTGAGGGATGTTGGATTGAGGGCATCAGTTTCTTGCTGGCTGTGGGGCACAGAGCACTTTCAGTTCCTTCCCATATAGACCTTTGTAACCTGGCACCTTCGTTCTAGCAAATGAACAAGCTGTGAAGGCAAGAAAGTGCCAACAAGGCAAAAGTAATGGTTTTTTGTAATTGTCTTAGTTTGCTAAGCCTGCTGTGAGGAAGTACTACAAACTGGGTGGCTTAAACATGAAAAAATTATTCTCTCATTGGTTCTGGAGGCTAGAAGCTCAAAATCAAGGTGTTACAAAGGCCATCTTCTCCCTGAAGTCTCTAAGGGAGAATCTGTTCCATGTTCTTCTCTTAGCCTCCAGTTTTGCCAGCAATCCTCTGCATTCTTTGGCTTGTAGACCAATACTCGAAGCCTGAGGATCAATTTTATATGTTTACATCGTCATATAACAAGCTCTGATTTATGATTCATAATTTTGTAGTTAATTTAAGACCTTCCTAGGCATAATAATAATTTTTAAAGACAAAACTTATCAATAGTGAAAGGGACCAATAACAAAATGTATTAAGGGTCAAAATTTACTCATTGTAACTAAGATGTATAAAAAATTTTTTCATTTTCTGTAGCATGTCTTATTTCTTCAGAATCCCCATGCTGGTGCAGTACTGGGGAGAAAACTCTTAAACTCGTTCACTGAAAGACCTTGGGCTCTTCCTTTTTAAATAGATTCTTTGGGGTAAACCTAGTCACTTGGAAAAACATTTCTTCCCTTCTCTCGTGTGCCATCTGGGCACAATAATGTCATGTCCACAAATTATTTGTACTTTTTGAAATATACCTCATAGAAAAATTTAAAATAGGTAGCAAATTTATATGTGTGTCTAAGTGGGTCTGCAGACAGGCATATAACATATATTTACATACACATACATATATATAGTTTATAACATATATATAATTTATAATAGATAAGAATTAAACGAACCAAAACATTCATCAACAGAAAAATGGCTAAGTGAACTATACGTATATTTTTACAAGGAATACTATGTGTCAGTTAAAAAAGAATTAGGTAAATCATATAAACTGACATGGAAAGATGTCAAAGACCATATAACTGATAGAAGTTGCAGAATAATGTTTACAGCATAGTGGCAAAAGCATGCTATATGCAAAAAATAGTTTTGTATATGCAAGTGTATATATAGAAAGAAGTCCAAAAAAGATACAAATCAACAGTGATTACTCTCAGGAAGGATGATGAATTGAGAGGATGAAGGTGTGAAGAGAAACTTACTTTTCTGTTGTTTGGAATTTTACAATGTATATGCATTTGTATCATGTGTGTGTGTGTGTGTGTGAAATCATTTTAATTTCTAAAATCACTGTGCTTTCTATGAAAAGATATACACATACATAAAACAGTGACTCTGTTACTGATAGGAAAAGCTGCCTGCATTGACAAGTTATGTATCACACCTCAAGAACTGATTTCTCGCCTGGGTGAATTTGGACAGTTCTGCCCTATCAGCCTGGCAGAATCACATGAACTTGTCGATTGCTCTGTATCTGACTCATTGGAATTTGCCGCCGAGTTCAGAGGGCACTATTATAAAATGAGTTCTCAGGAAAATCTGAATGTAAGTTTGTTCCTAATGCCACATATTTACCAGGGAAAGAAAATGCCTGTCTTGGAATTCATCCAATAGGAAGGGGTGGGGGCGCCTGGGTGGCTCAGTGGGTTAAAGCCTCTGCCTTCAGCTCAGGTCATGATCCCAGGATCCTGGGATGGAGCCCCACGTTGGGCTCTCTGCTCGGTGGGGAGCCTGCTTCCCTTCCTCTCTCTCTGCCTGCCCCTCTGCCTACTTGTGATCTCTAGCTGTCAAATAAATAAATAAAAATAAAAAAAAAAATAGGAAGGGGTGAGGGTGCAGCTGGGAACACCAAGGAACTGTGGACCAGGAGTCCCATTATTGGAAACTATGACGTTAGGAACAATGAGGCAACTTGTAGGCCAGTCCTGAGGCTGCACCCCAAGATATATTTTGGAACACAGTGGAGGTTCAGAGTCAGTGATGGGCCCTCAGCTGAACAGCTAGGCAAGGCCAATGGCGATTCCCACCAATGGAGGGGATGCTGAGCATAGGGACTCAGCCCACGGTGGGGCATCCAGGGGATTAAGGTCCTACAGTGCAGAAGGGAAGTCACAGGAGAAATGAAGCAAGATCTCACCTATGTCTCTCCTGTGCATTAAAATGTTTCCATCACTCAGGTTCCTGTATATCTGTACAGTATATTTCTGTTTAATGCAACAGAACACATGTCCGTTCTAACAGGATATCTGTAATTTGTGAAGATAAAGGTTCGTGGCCGAAAACTAATCAGATGCCTCTGAACATTTTACTCTCCTCTAAAGAGGTAGAATTTTTTAAATCACTTTATTAAGGAGGCATTTATTTCTTCCTGCATATATAAATGGCATTCACAGAATTTTAAAACTGGAGGTGCCATTGGAGATCATGCATCCAGTCTGCCCCCTCCGTGGTGCAGAGAGCAGACTGAAGCTAGAGAGAGGACTCCTCCGCCAAACAGCCCCCAGCTAGCTCCTGGTCCCGCAGAACCAGAAGACGGGCCAGTGAGTGATGGGCGTGCCCCCAGTGCCTGGCAACAGAGCACGAGCTCCAGAAATATTGCACATGTGAATTAGCGAGTGAGTGAGTGAGTAAATAGTGAGAGAGATCAGGAGAAAGCCCTTGGGTGTCATCACTTGGGACCATCACTCTAAGGATGGTCCTTCCCGCCAGGAGGGAGTTACTACAGAGCAGAGAGCCCCTGGGAGCTGGGTTGCTGCTGCAGATGGAGAGTAGCAGGAGAGCCCCCCGGGGTGTTTGACCGGCAGAGGACTCCAGTTTTGAATGGTCTTATTGCTGTAATCGTTTCCTGCAGAAATTTTTGGAGAATCCAGAATTGTATGTGCCTCCATTAGCCCCTCATTCACTGCCACCTGCTGACATGATCCCCAAAAGGCTGACACTGTCAGAACTGAAGAGCCGATTCCCCAAGTGTGCGGAGCTGCAGGGCTACTGTCCAGTGACCTATCAGGACGGCAACCACAGGCAGGTCCTGCCCCCAGGGGAAAGGAGGGCGGCATCTCTACTCAGGATAGGCAGTTCCCATAACAGTCATAACATCTGGGTCAAAAGGTCACTATTATTTAACTGGAAAATGCTTTATTTCTTCCTTGAGTTACATAGATAGAACATGAAACATTTTTGACACTTTATTTATACAGTACCATGTATTAATTATACAATCTTTTTCTTCTCATCCTTCAGATATGAGGCCCTTGTACCTGGTAACATTAAATTTGCTTTGGAGTATCGTGATCGTATATATATTTGTGAGACTAGAGAAAAACTTGAGAAATTTTTGAGGTGAGACTACTCCCCAAGTTACCAATGTTGAATATCTTCTGTGTTCAATGCACCATGCTGGGGTGTGTGTGTGTGTGCATAAATATATTTGTGTGTGCTGACACACGTACGCAACATACACACAAACATCAAACATGCATACACACTCATACATGCATGCGTAATGATGACTAAGAAGTGGTTCTTGCTGTCTCAAAGCCTGAGGCTCTGAGGTATGTTGGACTTTACACACCTGTTTACAGCAGAATGCACTGGCACTTAGGGTGGTGACATCCCAGGGGTTCTGGTAACAGGTAGCCCCAAAGTCTGACTGAATAGTCTGCTGGAGTAAGGCCTGAGCGGGGAGTGGGAATGGGATAGATGAAGGGAAAGAGGGACATGTTCCAAGCAGAGAGACCTACAAACCTCACCCAGGGGAATCCCAGCACGGCAAGAAATCCAGCACGGCTAGGCATGGTGTGGACGAAAGGAAAAGGACTGAGAGGTGAGGCTGGAGATGGCAGCAGGGCCAGAGGGCGAAGGTCAGAGAAAATCACCAGGAGGTATTAGAACTTGACCCAAAAGGCAGTATGAATACATTAACTGGTTTTGCATATTATATTCAAATTTGCTTTGGGAACAGACTATCACTGGAGTGTTGATAATGGATTGGAGGCAGGAATACCAGTGTTGAGGCTGTTAGAATGATCCTGCCCAAAATACTACAGCACGTCTGAGGTCCCCCATGAAGACTAGTGTGGGGAAAGCAGTGGGCTTAGGACCAAGCTCTGAGAAACGTCAACAAATGTGAGGAGAAGAGCTTGCAAAGAGAATGATCAAGAACCTACAGAGTGGCAAAGGAGAGCCAGGTCGGGGAGGCTCTGGGAGCGGGGGACGAGAGAAGGTCTCAGGGAGCTGGCGGCGGTAGCCCTGCACTGGGGGATGCCAGCAGTGGCCAACAAGCTTAAACACAGTTTAGAGGTCAAGCAAGAGAAGAACTGAAAAGTGTGTCAGAGTTTGGTTGTAAGAGGTCATCGGTGAACCTGGCAGAAATGGTTTCAGTAGAGTGAGCGGAGTGGAAGGTAACTACAGTAGCCACCTCCGGAGCCCAGAGATCACACACACAGAGGTTACCTACAGAGGGTGAAGCCCCTGGGGGAAGCCGGCTGGGTGTGAGAGCACAGGGCATGGTGGGGTCTGCGGCAGACAGGCCAACGGGCAGGCCCCAAGTAAGGAGAGCGTCGTGCCAGATGTTTCTGTCTGACAAGGTGAAAACCAGATTTCTTTTTCTTTTTAAACCAAATCGTTCTTTTTGTTGTTGTTAATGTTCTTGACTGATCTAAATTTCTGAAAATACTGTGTGGATCAGATGGGACGGAATTTGTGCAGTAGTGTGTTACTTCTACTAACGCTCACGGTTTGAAGAAGTTCAAAAAGAAAAGACACTAGTTGCTAGAAGTGAATTAGGATGGAAGGAGTGAAGGTTGTTTGTCTCTTTCCTTCTTTTTCCAATGAGGGAGCTAGGAGCGCATTTAAATGCAGGGGAATGGGGAGGATCCCATAAAGAAGGAAAGGCAGAAGGGGAGAGAGAGAAATGACTCTGGGGGGGGGGGGTCCAAAGGGGGGCGGAGAGTGGGGAGAGGGCGGAGGCAGCTCTGACGGGGAGGTTAGCTCCCCCCAGGAAAGAGGAAGCGTGTGCGGCTCTGCCTGTGGTGAGCGGTTGAGGAAGTGCCATGGGCGAGCTTCTGTTTGTATATAACACGGCATCTGTGTCAAGGGTTCCCTGGGAGTCAGGAGGATGCAGAGAACAAAGCCTATCGTTGCTGTGAAAAACAAGAAAAGTGAGACATAAGTGAGCAGCCCTGGGGACCAGGTAAAGTGCAGGTCACCGCTCTCTAGCAGCCACCATCTTCTCACTTGTCACTTTCCCTCCAGGGGAGAAAACCAGCTGGTGAACTTGAGCTCTTAGTCCCCTCTGACACATCCCCAGTCCCGTGTACTCACGGGGACTGTGCTTGTGAGCATCCGTCTGACCAACTCTGTGTTCTCAGGTTGCCAGAGAAATACTGGAGCCAGAAGCTTCCGTACAAACTGCCCCCGTTGAAGGAGCCCATCCATCTCACGAGCCTTCCTTTGCCTGGATACCTGGAACAGGTTTGGTTCCGTGATTGTCTGTGCACATACATTAGTAGACTACAATGATCTCTTTTCTTTTTTCTTTTTTTTTTTTTTTTTTTTTTTTTTTTGGTAACACTGAAATTCAAGGCAGAGTTTTCTGACTTGAAGCTGCAAATCCCCTCTGAACCTATTTTGGTTTTGGGTGGCTGGGAAAATAAGAAATGAGAAAACCTCCTGCTTCTCTAGCGCATTTCCAGATATCTGCAACAAAGCGGAGAGAGGGGAGATTGTCATGAAATTGTTTACATCTGACTTGTGGTTAGATTCTTACTTTGAATTTCAGGGTCTGTAAAACTTTTTTTTTTTAAAGATTTTATTTATTTATCAGAGGGGGGGGGAGAGAGCAAGCACAGGCAGACAGAATGGCAGGCAGAATGGCAGGCAGAGGGAGAAGCAGGCTCCCCGCCGAGCAAGGAGCCCGATGTGGGACTTGATCCTAGGATGCTGGGATCATGACCTGAGCCGAAGGCAGCTGCTTAACCAACTGAGCCACCCAGGCGTCCCAGGGTCTGTAAAACTTTTTAAATTTGAAAGGTTCAGTCTCTGAGAGCTTTGCTCACTGCTCCGAAGTGTTGAGTTGCGGTACCACCACTGCAGCTGAACCACCCAACTCATATTTTGCCGCAAATCTAGGGGCAAATGCCCCCAAAGCTACTCGAGTCACATTTTATTTATCTAAATATAAATCTTTTTAAACACAATAAAACTTAGCTGTAATCAACCACTATTTTAAAAGCTCTTTTAAATTTTTCTATAAAATTAATGCCTGGGGCACAATTTCATACCTTTCTCAGAAACTTTTAACCACTTCCTTTTTTTTGGCTTGCCTAGATGGTAAGCCTTCAGTCTGGTTTAATATTGAAAGGCAAGATGAAGCTCACCAGAGAGGAGTATTCTCATAAAAGGCCACGTTTCATCAGGAGGGCCTTGCCTCTTCTTTGCCCGCACAGGGCTCCAGAATCTTTGCTGTGGTGACCGACAACGGTGGTCTCTGGAATTTCTTGCAGGTGGTCAAGGGCCCTGACAGCAGAGGCAGTCTGGCCAGTTCTGGAAGTAGAAAATGGGCCAAGACAAATCGAAGCCTAGGGACCACTTCCTTCCTTAATATTTTGTTATGGAAAATGTCAAATGTAAAAACAGAAAGAATTGTGTAATGAGGCCCGTGTCTCTATCAGCCACCTGCCATTCAGCCAATTTGTAATTTTCAGTCTTTCTAATCAAAAGTACTTTGTGTTCCTTTCCACATTGGTTAAGTGGTCATAGAACCACCTTATAAGCCCCGTCCCCAACGCCAAAGAATAACCTCTTTATCTATTTGCCACTAAGAGAAGAAGCCAAACTCACATATGCCTGTGGTCTACATTGTGCCGCCTACAGGGTATTGCAACCTCACTGATTAAAGCAATGAATGCCGCAGGGTGCTTAAAGCCCAAATTCCCCTTCTTGAGTGTAAAGAGATCTGCACTACTGTATATAGCATTTCACCTAAAAGGTATGTGCTTTTTAATGAGATGCTACTCAGAACTAATTTTACATTATTTGTAGGGTATGCCGTAAATATATTGAATTGTTGAGCTGAGTCAGCTGCCTGCATTAGTGTGCGTGTTTCTGTGTTGACAGTGAATACTTTACTGAAAATATCAGATTTGAGTTTCTAGCCTTTAAAGCAAGGACTACGAGTAATACAATCGGCTTTCAATAATCCATGCCATAGAGCATGGTGAATAGAGGCATTTATGATCTAAAATGGAATAATCCTTAAATCTTACTTGGGATTTGGATATCTTCTCAGCAATAGCTGTGCAACAATCTCACACACAAAGTTCTCTTTCTTTTCAATTTAGTGATTCACTAACCTAACAGAAAACATTCAGTTCTCTGACATTTTCTACAGCTTTCAATCCCCAAAGTTCTGAATATTCAAGAAGGAAGTATAAGAAGAAATTGGAGCAGTTTGTGGAGAGATGTGAACTCATCACATACCTGGGTGCCAAGATGACCAGAAAATACAAGGAACCTCAGTTTAGAGCCATTGACTTTGATCATAAATTACAGACCTTTCTCTCCCTTAGAAATATAGACCCAGTTAATGGATAGTTTGCTTGGGCAACTGCAACCAGGACGTCAAGAGTTATCTGAAAGGGGTAGAAGGAAATAGGTTGAAAACCTGGCCCTGTCTGCTGTACTTTTTCCCTTCTGAGTGCTACACATGGCTGCGAGTCCTCAAAAGCTCTACCGGCCTGGAAGAAGTGCTCTTCTGGAAGCATACGTCTTGACATAATTTAAAAATGTATTTCTATTTGCCAGAACATCATGCTTTAATGACATAGTTATTCCATTTAGAATATTTAGGTAACTTATTTTACTTAATAAACCTATCGTTCAATTTCCATTTTAACATTTTCAGCCTCTGTTAAAGAAAATTACTCAGTAAATGTTAGAAAGCTTCAAGAAATAAATAAATTAACATTCATATAAATAAAATAGAAACATTGGTTACACTTTCAACATAAGGAGCTGTTTGGAAAATTCATGAACCTAAAACATTTTATCATTTTCCTAACAAAATAAATGCATTTAAGATAACTGAATGGCTGCCTCTTTTCTTTTTCTTAAATATTCAAGGAGTAAGCTTTATACATTATTTTGTAATTAGAAATCACGGGGAGTTTTGAGAAGGATGAATCTGGAGTCTTATCACTTTCCAGAAGTATATATGTTAGAGGAAAACTCACTAAATTGCATTTGAATGATATTTTTAAAATATTATCAATTTTTCAACAGCAGTATATGAAATGTAGAATATGATAGCAAGATTGGCTCTTCAAAATATAAAAAATACAACCACTAATTGTGTGATCTTGGGTAAATCTGTTTCTGTGAGCCTTTTTTTTTTTTTTATAAGATTTTATTTATTTATTTGTCAGAGAGAGAGGGAGAGAGTGAGCACAGGCAGACAGAATGGCAGGCAGAGACAGAGGGAGAGGCAGGCTCCCTGCCGAGCAAGGAGCCCGATGTGGGACTCGATCCCAGGACGCTGGGATCATGACCTGAGCCGAAGGCAGCTGCTTAACCAACTGAGCCACCCAGGCGTCCCGAGCCTTTGTTTTTTAATCTCTAAAATGAGTTAGTTCATCTTTTTCCAGCTTAATGAGGTTAACTGACAAGATTATATATATATATATATATTTATATATATATATATATATTTAAAATGTACAACATGGTGATTTTGATACAGGTCTGCATTGTGAAATACGTCCCACAATCAAGTTAATTAACTCATTCATCACCTCACATAGTTACTTTGTGCGTGTCTCTATGTGTGTGTAATGAGAACCCTAAGAGCCACTCTGTTAGCAAAATTTAAGTATACAATACAGTATTATCAACTATAGTCACCATACTGTACATTAGATCCTCAGATTTTATTCATATAATTGAAAGTTTGTACCTTTTGTCAAATATCTCCCAATTCTCCTACAGCCCAGCCCTTGGCAACAAACCTTTCTACTTACTTTTCTTCTAATGAGCCTGAACTTTTTGGTATCATGTGTTTCACAAATACATGATGCCATTCAGTATTTGTCCTTCTCTGTCCAGCTAGCTTGTCTCACTTAGCACAATATCCTTCAGGTTCACCCATGTTGTCTTTGACCCTACAATTTCAATAATGTTATTTAAAAACTAGAAGGCTGTCCTATATATTTTTGTATAATATATTTTCATAACAAAATATGTTGAAACAAAAGAAAAAATAAGAATTGAGATTCTAACCACAGAGTGAAAGACATTCCAGGAATTAACTAACATGTGCATTTACCACATGTGAGCCAGGCATGGTGAAGTCTGCTCAGTCTATACCAGCACAGATATATTTATGAGGACCTCTCTCAGTCCAGGGTAAGAAATAAAAATGTGAACAGATACACATCACCCCTACAAAATGCAGGAGATATGGGGCCTAGAAATTGCAGCACTACTGAATTAGTCTTATAAAATCTCTATAAAGTGTGGGTCCCTATAAAGATGCCCTATTGGCACTGAACATTGTCAATTACTCTTCTGTGCCCCTCAAATACATTTAAGTCACGAGCTTTAGACTATAGTTTCCACCTGCTGCAGTTATCAGTCAACTGTCACAGCCTGCAATGATGTTTTTGATGCCCTTCATAATGTCAAAGGACTTCTACCAACTGCTCGATGACTGTGACCCTCTCATTCCTTCAAACTCTAGCTGGGTTCTCCATTGACCCAATTCACCCAGAAGCCAGTAGGTACTGGGCTTTGTTGAAGTCTTTGCAGCTTCCAGGGAGAAAAGATGGGGAAGAAGGGTGGAGATTGAATTCGGAGGGGAAAAAGAAAAAACCTGGTTAGCCTCTTCTGTATCAATATTCACTCTGTAAGTGATCTTACAAGAATTTACAATCTATATTCTGATAATTCTAATATTAATACCCCAAATTCTGTTCTCACCTCTGAACTCCAGACTCTTGTCTATATATACCTACTGTATATCTTTACTTGGTTATCTGGTTGACATCTCAAATTTAATATGCTCGCCCCATACTGTTATTCACCCAACTTCTCTCTCTCCAGCTTTCTCCCAAATTATTTCATGGTAATAATGTACACTCAGTTGATATGGTCCCAAACCTAGGGATGAAACTGGATTGCATTCTCTTCTTCACTCCCCACATCCAGTCTTTCAGCAAGTCCCGTCAAAGGTTACCTCCAAAATATACCATGAGTCTGGGCTCTTCTCATGTTTTGTACTGCTCTCACCTACTTTCCATGCTTCTGCTCATGTTCCTCTAGTATCAACTTTCCGTCCAGCACCTGGAGCAGTCTTTAAATATATAAATCAGATTTCATCATTCTCTCTTCAAAATCTTCCAATGGCTTCCTACTTCAGTTAAAATAAAATCTAAACTCTCTACTCTTGTCAGATGTGTGATTGATTTTATATATCAACTTGGAGGGTTTTTTGGATGAGATTCAAATGTAAATCAGTGAACTGAGACTAAGAATGACCTCCATAATGTGGGTGGGCCCTATCTAATTAGTTGAAGGCCCGAATAAAACAAACAGTGCAACCTCCTTGAGTAAAGGTAATTCTCCAGCAGACTGCCTTCAGACTTTATTTGCACCATCAACTCTTCTGGCTCTCAAGCCTGTCAACTAACACTACAGATTTTAGACTTCCCAACCTCTATTATCACTGAGCCAATTCCTTCAAATAAAAGCAAATCTCTCTACATAACATATTGGTTCTGTTTATTCTTGAGAACTCTGGCTAACATAGCGTAAAACACCTTGCTTGATCTAGTCCTGCCTCACTTTCAATATCCATTCTTTTATCTGTTCCCTCCTTCTTTTGGATTAAGTAGGGCCTGTTAATTTCATCATCTCTGAAGTTTTTTAAAGTTATGCACTCTATCCATTGAATAGCTATCACTTCTCTTAACATTATGCTTAGTCTGAAGATAATCAGTGCCTCTATCTTTAAAACACTTAATACTATTCATCAGTTTGCCATCTTGAATATTATTTTATTCAGTATTTCAGAACTAGTTTATTATCCAAATTCAACATTTTCTTTTCATAATCCATGTTTATAAAGATTTCCCTCATGTTTGCTATTTTTCTCTCTGTCACCTCCTTCCTACATCTCAGACTTTCCTTGTAGGGTTATTTTCCTTCCTATAGTAGGGTTTTGTTAGGGGTTAATACTTTCAAATTTGTTTGTCCAAAACTGTTTTGTTGTTGTCCTTGTTCCTTATGATAGTTTTATGGTATAAAAAAAAATAAATGACAATCTCAAAAAGGCTATATCTATTTAAAAATTGAATCAATAAATAATAACCTTCCAAAATGGGAAGTGCCAGGCCCAGGTCCTTCATGGGTAAATTTTATGAAACATTTAAGGAAGAAATTATACCATTTCTCTACAAAATCTCTATCTCTCTATCAATCTCTTTCAGAAGATAGAATCAGAGGGAATACATTCTAATTCATCCTTTGAGGATACCACTGCCCTAATACCCTAATATCAAAACTAGACAAAGACATTACAAGAAAAGAAAGAAAACTACAGACCAACAGCTCTCATAAACATGGATGTAAAAACCCTACACAAAATATTAGCAAATTGAATCCACTAAGTATAGAAAGAATTATACACCACAACCAAGGAATTTATCCCAGTTATGCAAGGCTGGTTCCACCTTCAAAAATCAATTAAAGTAATCCACCACATTAATAGGTTAAAGAAAAATTACACGGTCATATCAATAGATGCAGAAAAAGCATTTGACAAAATCCAACACTCATTCATACTAGAAACACTCACTGAACTAGGAATAGAAGAGAGCTTCAACTTGATAGATCATTTACAAAGACCTGAAGCTTACACCATATTTAATGGTGAGAAACTAGAAGCTTCCCCACTAGGAGCAAAAATAAAGATGTTTCATCTCACCACTTTTTCTCAACATTATACTGGAAGTCCTAACTAATGCAGTAATACAAGAAAAGGAAGTAAAAGTTATACTAATTGAGAAGGAAGAAATAAAAATTCCTTTGTTTACAGATGACATGATCACCTACGCAGAAAATACAAGGAAACAACCAAAAAAACCTGGAATTAATAAGTGTTACAACAAGGTTACAGTAAACAATGTTAATATATAAGTCAATCATTTTCATATATGCCAGCAATGAACAGATGAAATTTGAAATTGAAACACAATACCATTTATATTAGCACCCAAATAAAATACTTAGGTATAAATCTAATAAAATATGTATAATATGTATATGAGAAAAACTTTAAAACTGTGTTGACTGAAATAAAAAAAAAAACTAACTTAAATGCAGAGGTATTCCATGTTCACAGGAAGACTCAATATTGTCAAGATCTCAGTCTTCCCAACTTGATCTGCATATTCAATGCAATCCCAATAAAAATCCCAGTTAGTTATGTTGTGAATACCAACAAACTGATTCTGAAGTTTATACAGAGAGGCAAAAGACCTGGAATAGCCAGCATAATATTGAAGGAAAAGAACAGAGTCAGAGGACTGATACCACTCAACTTCAAGATTTTTTATAGGGCTTCAATAATCAAGACAGTGTCATTTTGGCAAAAGAATTGACAAGTAGATCAGTGGAACAGAAAAGAGAACATAATTATATATACCCAACTGATCTTTGACAAATGAGCAAAGATGGTCTTTCCAACAAATGGTGTTGGACATCCACATGGAAAAAAATGAATCTAGACACAGATTTTTTACACCCTTCATAAAATCACCCCAAAATGGATCACAGATCAAAATGTAAAATGCAAAATTATAAAATCCCTAGAAGATAACACGGGAGACACAGGAGAACCTAGATGACCTTGAATAAGGCAATGACTTTTTAGATACAACACCAGAAGCATGATCCATGAAAGAAATGATCGATAAACAGGACTTCATTAAAATGAAAAACTTCTGACTGTGCCAAAACCCAGTCAAAATAATAAGAGGACAAACCTCAGACTGGGAGAAAATACTTGCAAAAATATATATCTGATTAAAAACTATTATTCAAAATATACAAAGGACTCTTAAAACTCAATAATGAGAAAACAACCCAGTCTAAAAATGAGTAACAGACCCGAATAGACAATACACCGAGAAGATATGCAGATGGAAATATGCACATGAAAAGGTGCTCCACATTTCCTTGGGGAAATGCAAATTAAAACAATGAGATACCATTACACACCTGTTAGAACAGCCAAGATCCAGAACACTGACAAATACCAAATAAGGGTGTGGAATAATGAGAATAATGAGAATTCTGTTCATCGCTGGTAGGAATGCAAAACACTACAGTCGCTTTGGGAGACAGCTTGGCAGCTGATTACAAAACTCAACAGCTAAACGTACTCTTACCATATGAGCCAGCAACAGCATTCCTTGATATTTACCCCAAAGAGCTGAAAACTTACGTCCTCACAATGATGTTGGAGGTTATCACTCCACTCAAGACTTCCTGCTTCCACTGTTGCTGTGGAGAACTCAGCTGTCCGTTAACTGGGTTTCTTTGATAGGTAATTAGTATTTTCTTTCTACATCCTTTTAAGATCTCTTTATCTCTGGTGTTCTGCACTTTGACTACAAGGTATCTAGTTGTGAATTTTTGTTTGTTTAGCCTTCTTGGAATCTGTTATGTTTCCCAAATCTGAAGACTTGTGTTTTGCACCAATTTTGGAAAATTCTCATCAGCGTCTTTAAATATTGTTTCTCTCTCATTCTCACTAATCTTTCTATCTGGAATCCCAATTAGATTATATGACAAATCATTCTTATTCTCTTCTCTGTGTCCCTTGACCTCCCTTACATACTTTCCATCTCCTTTTTTTCAGACTGGCTTTCTGGGTAATATTTTTAGATTTACCTTTTAGGTACATCAACTTCATTTGTTCTATCTGTCCATGGAGTTTTGTGTGTGGTTATGTATAAACGTTATTATACTATTATCCATTGATTTTAAATTTCATTGATTCCATTTTAACTTCTGGAAGGACTTTCCAAGTAGTAGTTCTTTTTAAAATTCTGAAAGGTTACAAATTTTTGGAGGAGACTTGTCCTTCTCACCTTGAGCCAAGACCAAGAAAGATATGTTCTCTTGCTATCTCCCTTTGCCAGGAGGCAGATTTGTTGTTGTTATTTTTTCCCCTAGCCCACACTTTCATGGAGATTGTAGCCCTTCTGAGGGGTCTGCTTTCTGCAGAAGGGTCTCTGTTCGGACTCCCTACCGCATACACATCAAAGGCGTTGTCTTCTGGTCCCAGTTTACCCATTAAAACCTAAGCCTCTGGCTTCTGGTTTCACTAAACAGCATGGCTAAGGATTTCCATGGCTCCAAAGCTAGTTTATTACTCTGATTTCAATTCCATTTTTCAGCCCTTTACTTTCCTTTAATTTCTGTTATGCATTTTCTGCTGTCATTTCTAGCTATCCTGCAGTGGAAGCTTTCTTCATAATTGTCATAAAAGGCTTTCATAACTTCCCGTATTGTCAGAATCAGACATCTTTTCCAATGAAGATTGTCAGATAAAACAGAATGCTCAATTAAATCTGAATTTTATTTTATTTTTTTTAAAGATTATTTATTTATTTGACAGACAGAAATCACATGCAGGCAGAGAGGCAGGCAGAGAGAGAAGAGGACACAGGCTCCCGGCTGAGCAGAGAGCCTGATGCGGGACTCAATCCCAGGACCCTGAGATCATGACCTGAGCTGAAGGCAGAGGCTTAACCCACAGAGTCACCCAGGCGCCCCTAAATCTGAATTTTAGATGATGATATAACATACGTTATTTTAGTATAAGAATGCCCATGCTATATTGTTCATTATTTATCTGAAGTTCAAGTTTTGCTGCATGTCCCATGTTTTTATTTGCAAAATCTGGCAACCTTGCTTCTGATCTCCTCCCCCTCTTTGTGCTCCCAGGCCTTTCTGTCGCTCAGAATCAGCAAGCTCACTTCCAGTCTCAGAGCCTTTATACTTGCTTTTCCCTTACCTGGAACATCCTTATCCCAGACCTCCACAAAGCTGGCTCCATATCATGGAGATCTCAGCTCAATGTCACCCTACTCCCTCCACTTGCCCTGTCAATCTTTATCATCATTATAAAACTTAGCACTTTCTGAAATTACATGATCTGTTCACTTGTGTTTTTGTCTTTTCTCTTCTTTGTAGAGTTTAAGGCTCACGAGGGCAAGGGCCTTGTTAGTTGCTGCATCCCCAGCACCTGACACAGAGCCTGCTACTTAGTAGGCGCCGAATAAATATTTGTTGCATGAATAACTGGCACCCCAAAACCTGTTCTGCAAGATGTAAAGTTATGAAGATCAGCGGGAGGTAGAAACAGCCGGCAATAACCAAAGAGAACAAAAACAAATATGTCAAGAAAAGTCAATATGGATCTTAAACAAAACTGCCTTGAAGAGGGGCGCCCGGGTGGCTCAGTGGGTTAAAGCCTCTGCCTTTGGCTCAGGTCATGTTCCCAGGGTCCTGGGATCGAGCCCCACATCGGGCTCTCTACTCAGCGGGGAGCCTGCTTCCTCCTCTCTCTGCCTGCCTCTCTGCCTCCTTGTGATCTTGTGATTTCTGTGTGTCAAATAAATAAATAAATCTTTAAAAAAAAAAAAAACTGCCTTGAAGAAAGGACTGATCTCGGTGGTGAGTGGCAGACACTGGGAGATCCCCAAGACCCACCTCCTATCACGGAGCTTGAGCTGTAGTGAGCAGGGACTGAAACAGAGAGTGGAAGTGCCTGGTTTAACTGGGCTCTGATCTTCAGCTGGCTTGAGGACCTGCATTGGACCAATGTTTTTCCTGCAGTTCTGTGGCAGTGAGAAACAATGGGGTAGCTGGCCCCTCACTCACTTTTCTACTGATGTAGAAGTCAGGCAGGGCACACTCGGATCCCGCTTGGATCCCCATAAACCCTGGGATTTAGAGGCAATTCAAGACAAAGGGAAAACTTCAGAAAAGGGGCTAATTTAATACAAACTAGTGAAATTTTAAAAGAACCAGGCTGGTAAATCACATCCTCAGTTTCAAAATCTTGGAGGCTGGGGCGCCTGGGTGGCTCAGTTGGTTAAGCATCTGCCTTTGGCTCAGGTCATGATCCCTGGATCCTGGGATAGAGCCCCACATCGGGCTCCCTACTTCGTGGGGAGTCTGCTTCTGCCTCTGCCCCTCCCCTCTGCTCCTGCTCTCTCTCTCTCTGAAATAAATAAAAATCCTTAAAATAAATAAATAAATCTTGAAGGCTAATAGGTGGCATGCTGGAGATCTGGAAGTATATATTGGGAGGGATAAATTATAGATGGTCCCTGACTGATGACAGTGTGACTTGGAATTTTTGGATTTTACAATGATGTGGAAAGCAATACATATTCAGTAGAAACTGTACTTCAGATTTTGAATTTTGATCATTTGCCAGGCTAGTGGTGCTGGTCACTGGCGGCGAGCTGCAGCTCCCAGTCAGCCACTTAATCACAGTGAGGGTAAACGACCCATACACTTAGACATACACAACCACTCCGTACCCGGACAGCCACTGGTTTTCACTTTCAGTGCAGTATTCAATAAATTACAGGAGTGAATAACGAACATTTACTACAAAATAGGCTTCCTGTTAGAAGGCCAAATATCTGATTTGGATCAGCTGCAGGTCCATGTCTATGTTCCGAGTACGTTTAAGGTAAGCTATGATGTTCAGTCAGTTTGGTGTATTAAATGACTTACAATATTTTTAACTTATGATATTTTCAAATTACGATGGGTCTATCACCACACAGCCTCATTGTAAATGGAGGAAGATCTGTGTAAGCAATTAGGTACTGGTGAATCATAAACTGAGAGAATGAAAATGCTGAAATAGTTGGAGAGAGAAGTAGGAGGGGGCTGGTAGGCCATATCAAGAAGCTTGGCCTTCATCAGGAGGGTACATGGGAGTCACGCTGGATTTTAATCAGGAGAGTGACTCCAGTCTCTGGCCTTCATCAGGAGGGTACATGGGAGTCACGCTGGATTTTAATCAGGAGAGTGACTCCAGTCTCTGGATGTGATCTGCACTTGGAGAGCTCTCCCTCCTCCTGTGCATTGGAGAGGACAGGACTGCAAGGAAGACTGGTCAGAAAGACAATGAAAGCCTGAATAAGCACAACGCTAATTCTAATCCTAGTAGATATGAACTCAACCAAACACTAAATCCATTACCCACCTAATACTGGTTACCCCACAGCCACCCATCCCAGCTGACACTGGTGTTAACGTCTCCATTTTACAGGTACAGTAACCAGGTTGAGAGGATGAGGGCTCTGCCCAAGATTACTCAGTACCCAGTTCCGTCTGACTAGATCGCCTCTCTTCACTCCCTTGCACTAGGCATAGGAAGTGGGAAGGAAAAGGAGAAGACATGTGCAAAATAATTAGGAGGCAAATAATAATAATTATTACATTAGCATTACACGAAGACAGTGGTGATGACGGTAAGGAAGGCAAAGGCTATTTCATTCATTCGTCTCACACTCAACGTGAGCTTCCGCGCCTGGGAAAAGACAAAGCTGGTTAAGTGCCGAGGACAGACATCCTGTCGAACGCGGCCGAAAACTTACACCGTCGCAGCGACAACGCCACGCCCCATCCGCCGCCTCCGGTGCTCCGCAGTCGCCACAGCGGCCCCGCCCCGGGCGCCTCCGCGGCCACGTGGTCCGGCGTCCGCGCGCAGGCTCCCGGCGCCGGCGCTTCCGGGTTGGCGGCGGCGTCGCGGGAGCCCCAGTCCGGGGCGGGGGGGCGCAGGAGCCCCGGCGGCGGGTTCTGCGGAGCGGGGCGCCAGGGCGGCCCCGGCGGCAGTGCTCCCGCCAGGCAGCCGGGTGGGCCGGGCGCCCCGAAAGGTAGGTCTGCCCCGGACTCGCCAGCCGTGGGCGCGGGATCGCGGCCGTGTCGGGCGCTCCCCAGCCCTGCGCTCCCCTGTCCCGCCCGAGGGGGCCCAGGCCGTGGTGGGGGCCCAGCCACGCGGGGCCGGGGTGGGGGTGGGGGAGAGTCGCCTCCCGCCAGTTCGGGCGCTGCCTGGCGGCCAGTCTGGGCGATCGTGCCACCCCCTTGCCGAGGGAGGCCCGATGCGCCTCCGGTTTTTACTCAGTTGCAGCTATCTCCAGATTCGTGTACATTTTCTTTGCCTCTTTTCTATGTTTTCACAGGCAAAATGGTTAAAAATGCGTGAAATCGAGACATTGTAGTTCCCACTCTAATCTGTGCAACTGTGGAAAGTTAGTGCTGGGAAAGGACTTTCAAGATGGTTGATTCCCATTCCTTAATTTTACAGAGGAGAAAACAGACCCCGGAGAAGTAGCGCGGATGTTGGAAAGTCACCTAGCTAGGTAACGGTGTGACAGGGATGAGAGTCGCGGTCTCGGTTTGTAAGTCCACTCCTGAACGTGGTAAATGGTCAAATTCATTTAACCGTGTGATGTGAATCGTAGGTTCGCTTGGGCCAGGTTTAATCTGTGTAGATGATGAGTCCTCCTTTTTAATCATTATTTTCTTATTTCAGGCTTCACGCTTCTTGGCCTCTACAGAAAATGGCAGAAACGTCATCAGAGCCTTCTGGGCAGCTCGTTGTACACTCAGACACTCACAGCGACACTGTTCTGGCCAGTTTTGAGGATCAGCGGAAGAAAGGCTTTCTCTGTGACATCACGTTAATCGTGGAGAATGTGCATTTCCGGGCTCACAAAGCCTTACTCGCGGCCAGTAGTGAATACTTCTCAATGATGTTTGCTGAAGAGGGGGAGATCGGCCAGTCCATTTACATGCTGGAAGGCATGGTTGCCGACATATTTGGTATCCTGCTGGAGTTCATCTACACGGGTTGTCTCCAGGCCAGCGAGAAAAGCACAGAACAAATTCTGGCCACTGCTCAGTTCTTAAAGGTCTATGACCTGGTAAAGGCTTACACAGATTTTCAGAATAATCACAGCTCCCCAAAGCCAACGCCTCTGAACACCGTTGGCGCTCCGGTGGTGGTGATTTCTAATAAGAAAAATGGTCCTCCGAAACGGAAGCGGGGGAGACCGAGAAAAGTCAACAGTGGGCAGGAGGGGAAATCACAACTGGCTGCCGAGGAAGAAATACAGCTGAGAGTAAACAATTCAGTTCAAAATAGACACAACTTTGTGGTGAAAGAGGCAGATGGTGGCACACTGAATGAACAGATTCCAGTGAAAGATCTGGAAGAGCCCGAGCCTGCCTGTGAGCCGGGCAGAGGGGAGGAAATGCCTGCTGAGAAAGACGAGAACTGTGATCCCAAGACCCAGGATGGGCAGGACAGCAAGAGTCGGTACAGCAAGCGGAGGATTCAGAGGTCCGTCAAGCTTAAAGATTACAAACTTGGCGGGGATGAAGACGAGCAGAGTTCAGCCAAAAGGGTCTGTGGAAGGAGAAGGCGCCCAGGGGGCCCTGAGGCCTGTTGTAAGGACTGTGGCAAAGTGTTTAAGTACAATCACTTTTTGGCAGTCCACCAGAGGAGCCACACGGGTAATTGTCCTTTCGCAGCTTAGTGGGGCACGTTTTGGAGGGATGATGGTGATAGCATTCGTTGATTGTGCAACTTCCGGGTGATGGGCCTTATAATAAGATCTTTATGTATATGGTCCTGCAGCTAGTTCTCACAACAGGCCTGTGAAATAGGGAATGTTATCTCTTTTGGACAGACAAAGAGACCAAGTCCCAGAAATAATTTGCCCAGGTCAGCTATTTAGTGACAGAGCTGGGATTTGAACCCCGGTAGCCTGGTGGCAGAACCCTGTTTTTACTTGGCCTCATTGGTTCAAGGCTTTAAGACCCGGATGTCATACTCTAGCCAGAGTTACTTGGCTTTCTGATTTGTAAACATTCTTCATCTTGACCGCTATCGCTCTGCTTCTGCCCAGGTCTGTGGGGACAACTTTCTCATTCCGCCATCTAGCTGTAAATGTCTTCTCTTCCGTCCTTCTGGCCCAGCACTGGCCAGTAGACCCGTTTGTGAGGACAGAAATGTTCTGTCTGCGCC
Organism: Mustela nigripes; assembly: GCF_022355385.1. Taxonomy (NCBI): domain Eukaryota; kingdom Metazoa; phylum Chordata; class Mammalia; order Carnivora; family Mustelidae; genus Mustela; species Mustela nigripes. The sequence continues at coordinate 127,610,547 of NC_081561.1, read as the reverse complement.
ATCTAATATGGTGCTCGCCAGCCACGTGTGATTTTGAGCACTTGACATGTGGTGAACGTGACTGAGGAACTGAGTTTTTTATTTTAATTAACTGGCACCATGTTGGACAGTGCAGCCCGAGGCAGAAATCCCTTTCTCTTTTTGAGCTCTCCCTTCCTTAACTCACTCTGCTTTGGGTCAGGTTGTAGTTAACCAGCTAAACACCCCTCAACCTAATTGTAAACTTCAGTCTAGGGACCAGAGCTAGTTAAGCCTCCTCTCCTCCAGCAGAGCTAGCCGTGTGGTTCTCAACCTGACCACACAGTAGAATCACGTAGGGAGCATCTAAAACTGCCCGTGACTGAGCGCCAGCCCCCAGAGCTCCTGGTTTGATTGGGGCCTTGGTGTTTTTGAAAAATGGGTTGAGAACCCCGAATTCTGGCTCTTTAAACAAAGTAGACCCTTGGGAAATATTTGTTGCTCTGTAATAGAGGATAGTGTAGAGAGTTGACTAGTTCTGTAATATTTGTTAAGGGAAACAGCACTTGGATCTTCCCTCTTGTCCCCAGTCTTCTTACATTTTGCAGTGACTCACTCTTGCCTGGGTCTGTGTTCGACCCATTTCAGTGGCTACCAGTAGATCCATACAGTTTGAAACTCCCATCTTGCAGTTCCAGAAAAATTTTCAGGGATTATTTCACGGATAATATCTCCCATCGGTTTTCTGTGCTCTCTCTTTATAGAATTCCCTGGAATTTGGATGTTGAACCTCTGGACCCACCACCCTCTAAAGTACTTACCTCTTAATTCCCATCACTTTCAGCTTTACATTCTAGGGGATTTCCCCTTTATCTTTAAACTCTTAAGAGTTTTGTTTCTATGCTGTTTTACTTCTAGGAGCCTTTTTTTTATTCTCTATAAATTCCTTTTTTTTTTTTTTTTTTTTTGGGTTCCCAGTGTAGTATCTTCCCTCTGTGAGCATGTTAATGACAGCAGTCGCTTGTTTGTCAGCCCCTAGCTTTCCCTTGGGCAGCCTCTGTTTTCCACAAGTTGACCTTTTTTCTTAGGTGATTTGGTATCTGTTTCAGCTACTAGAAGGCCTTCCTTGAATGGTGATGTTTTGAAAAATCACATTTAATCCTGTGTTGGAATCGTTGACTGCAAGCTGCTGGCCACCACGAGGGTGTGGAGCAGGCCTGTGGCCGGTGATGTCACTGGGGGTGGCGTGGCTGGACCCCACCCCATCCCCCACACCTGGCTGCGCAGCTGCAGCCCTCTTACCCTGGCCCACCACATTCCTGAAGATGTTCTGCCCTCCCACCGGAGGCTCTGGGCCTGGCTGCCAGTGACTAGAGCAGGAGCAGGGGAGGCTGGGCAGAGTCTCATCACCCCAAATGTAAACTTGGACTTGCTGTCCCTGGGGAAGTCCCACTCCACTGTACCTGGAGACCCTGAGTCCAGAGGCTTTTATCGTCTTCAGAGAACAGCCCACATCCTTTATTGGGGAGCGGGCTGGCATTCTGGGTCCTTGGGCCTTGTCGGGGGGTCTCAGTGCCTTTGGCACAGACTGTCATATATCCCCCTCCTTACCCCCTTTCTCAGAGATGACAAGTGCCACCAATTCCTGGGCATTGTGGAGGCTCTTTCTTGGGTTGTATCTCAGCAGTCCTCACTGCTGGCATCAGACTCATCTGTTCCGGCTTGCCAGACTTTATTGCTGAGGTTTTCTCTCCCGTTCTGGGCATTTGGGAGATGTGCCAGTGAAGAGAAATCCCTCTATTGTTTTAATTTAGGAGGAAACCAAGATGTGCATGTTCTTGCTCGCCCTGACTTCTGGGGCTCTCATTCCAGGGGAGCGACCTTTCAAGTGTAATGAGTGCGGAAAAGGCTTTGCCCAGAAGCACTCCCTGCAGGTCCACACCCGGATGCACACAGGCGAGCGGCCCTACACCTGCACTGTGTGCAGCAAGGCTCTCACCACCAAGCACTCGCTGCTGGAGCACATGAGCCTGCATTCAGGTAGCTGGGCTCGCACCAGAGGGCCACCTGCCGTCGGGGTCCTGGGCTGGGCGTTCCTGTGGTCACGGTGGTCTTTTCTCCGCCTGGCGACATCTCCCATGTGGTGTCTGCCTCTACCAGGCCATAGTTTAGAGTTGTGCACAGTGTTCTGGCTTAACCTAGAGCTTATAAAACAGCTGCTGGGAGCTCAACGTACACGTTTTGATTAACTCCCAGAGCTTAGAAATTTTTTACTTGGGTGACTTGGGGAAACTTGAATTCTCCAGTTCTGCCCCAGTCCCCACCACTCCCTACTGCCTCACATACCTTTGCACATTTTTGGTACTGTGCTTTGACTCTGAGGTCATTTGGGTACTTAGGCAAGTCATTTGTATCATTCATGGAAAATGGGGACCTGGGCCCACCGTGTTATAGTTCTTTATAGTTTTTGCGGGTTTTAGTGTCTTGTTTTTTCTTTGGCAGGACAGAAGTCTTTCACCTGTGATCAGTGTGGAAAATATTTCAGCCAGAAAAGGCAACTAAAGAGCCATTACCGAGTTCATACAGGTACAATAAAGGGAGGGAAAAATTTGGTGGGGGAGAAACATAAATACAAATTACTTCTGAAATAGTAGGGTCCTACTGTGGAAGATAATTAGTCTTTAGGGAAAGAATCTTAAAAAGCAATGTGAATTAGAGGTCCTGATGGAATTGTCTATTACCTTGTAATTTATATTTAATTTTATACTACAGTTTGGTGCCATATACAGAAACCCTACAGGATTGATATCTTTCAAAAGTGCCAGTTGAGGGGCACCTGGGTGGCTCAGTGGGTTAAGCCTCTGCCTTCAGCTCAGGTCATGATCTCAGGGTCCTGGGATCGAGCCCCGCAGTGGGCTCTCTGCTCAGCAGGGAGTCTGCTTCCCCCCACCTCCCCACCTGCCTGCATCTCTGCCTACTTGTGATTGATATCTCTCTCTCTCTCTCTCTCTCTCTGTCAAATTAATAAAATAAAATAAACTTAAAAAAAAAAAAAAGGTGCCAGTTGACTAAGAGGGCACCAGTTGATGGGTTACTAATGGTAGTTGGACAGAAATATCCCCACCTCATAGCTGTCAGTGCTGGCTTTCCCCCACCTAGCTTCTTCTCCCCTGCCAGCTGATAAGAAATAAATGAGGGGTTGGGAGTGACATGGAGTCAGTTGGCCACAGTCACACCCATGCTTCAGGGGGGAAAGAAAATTACTTTTAGGGAGATTGGAAGGGGCCCAGCTCTCCTGGGGAAGCAGTGAGTTGCAATGCATAGGAAAATATTACCTGTCCCCAAATTAATAAAAAAAAATTGTTGTTGTTTTAATTAAGGTGCCATATTTAAAGTGATTATTTTTCAGGGCAGTGCTTTAACACAAATCACTGAAGAAATGCAGGGAGAGAGCGCATACATGCACTGACACTTTTTTTATTGTTGCGACAAGGCCACTCATTACCGGAATGCAACCACTGCCATCGCAAGTTCATGGACGTGTCTCAGCTAAAGAAACATCTACGAACACACACAGGTAATAAAACTCCCATCTCGGCCTTCCTTTCTGGTATACGTCACATTTGCAGAGGGGTGAGAAGGAGTCCCCTCCTCAGGCTCCATTTATCACAAATTGGGTGGGAATTTTAGATGACCATTTAAAAGCCCAAGGCAGAAGGCTGTCAACACCATTCTGTGGGGAGATACTGACCCTATTTCTTAGCAATGCAGAGATGGCTTACTGAGCACTATTCCTGTATGAAAATTCATTTGAGGGGCGCCAGGGTGGCTCTGTCAGTTGAGCGTCTGACTCTTAATCTCAGCTCAGGGCTTGATCTCAGGGTCGTGAGTTCAAGTCCCGCTTTGGGCCCCACACTGGCTGTGGAGCATACTTAAAAAAAAGAAAAGAAAAGAAAATCCATTTAATACCACAAAATAGTACAAGTCTGAGTCTGGTTCTGTTCTCTGGTTCTCAGTGAAGTACACTAAGAGTGTACTTCAGTGCTGAAGATTACTGAGATAATTTTTTTAAGAAAAGAAAGTAAAACAAAACAAACACAAAGGTGGCATAGGCACCAAGGGTTTTCCCACTTGTTCCCCAAAACCCATACTTCAAACTTAAGCATCGCCGCCTCTAGAAAAATCAGCTTCAGGGATAAAGAGGAGGCAGGTCAAATTCTTTAATTTAAGAACAGCAAAGAGGGGTGCCTGGGTGGCTCAGTAGTTAAGTGTCTGGCTTTGGCTTAGGCCCTGATCCCAGGATTCTGGGATCGAGCCCCATGTCGGGCTCCCTGCTCAGCAGGAGTCAGCTTCTCCCTCTCCCCCTGCTTGTGTTTCTTCTCTTGCTGTGTCTGTCTCTCTGTGTCAAATAAATAAATAAAATCTTAAAAAAAAAAAAAAAAAAAACAAACAGCAAAGGAAAAGTGCAGGTCTTTTAGACCTTTTGGTAAGGAGCACGTCTTACGAATGAACCTGTTAGATCTTCTAAGAAAAGCTTCCTTTTACAGTTTGGCTCTTTAATGTTTCACTTAAATTGTTTCCTAAAATTATGTATCAGATTAACTTATACTGCTTTGGACATTTTTTAATAAACACAAGTTCTTCTCCTTAAACGAATTTGTTTTCTCAAAATAAGTGGCTCATAGAGTAGGAGTTCTGTGAAAAGGGGTCTCTCTATAATCTTTCTGCGGATGTTATCATTAATAGGTTTTGTGACATTTAATTCACCCACAGAACAGCTCCTGGGTCCCAGGCACCGCTCTGTCTGGGTGCTGAGGCTGCAGCAGTGGTGAGTGAGGTGGCCAGAGCCGCCGCTGCAGGCCAGGGAAGACAAAGGACAGTGACTACTTAGCATGTTAGGTGGGGCCCGAGGCCATGGAGAGCTAAACGCTCAGGAAGGGGGTTAGGATGTGGGAAGTGGCGCTGCCCCTGTCTGTGTCTGAGAAGGCCTCACTGATGAGGGGACACCTTGGATATAGATCTGAATGCTCTGGGAGGGAGACAGCCATTGCTGCTGCACAGGGGAAGAGCATCCCATGCAGAGGGAACAGCAGGTGCAAAGCCTGGAGACACAAGAGTTTCCAGCTTGTCCGAGAACTGCCAGGCCGGTGGGCATCAGAAGGCTTCAGGTAGGGGCACAGCCACGGCAACTGGAGTCTGTGTAACGGGGCTTCTTGGTCGAGCAGCTGAGGCTCAGGCCTCAATCCCCTGAGAAGCTTTAAAAAAAGAAAAACCTGGTCCCAACCCCAGAGAATCTGAGTGAATTAACCTTGGGTAGGGCCTCGGAACTGCTAGGTGTAAAAATGTCCTAGGTGAATCTGGTGTGCCCTCAGGCTTCCAAACACTGGAGGCCACAATAAAGACTGGATTTTGCTCCCAGCGAGGTGATACGACTTAGAATTTGTATAGGATCATCCCAGCTTCGGTGTGGGGTGGGGCGAGAGACCTGTTCGAAGGCTGTTGCAGTAATCTGGGGCTTGCACAGTGTGGTGGCCGTGGAAGTGGTCCCAAGTGGCCCGGTCCAGGTAGATCCTGAGGGCCTGTATGTTCCTGGAAAGAATTTCCATGATTTTAAAAACTTGAAGACAGAAAGACTTCTCAGATGTTGTCAACCCAGATGGCACCGAATGGTAGGGTGAACACTGTTAGTATGTTTCCGAAATGGACCTTGACACGACGAGTAGGTCCTCAGTCTTTGCATCTGAAGAAAGGAGCACATACCCTGGTGTCAGCGTGGGCCCCAGCTCTGGTTTGGGAAGCCTAGGGAGGAGAATGCGGTGGCCTGGCTTTCACCTTCTGAGTGGTAAGAGTAGCTAACGCGGAGATGCTGACTTGCCCAAGCTGGCACCGGCGTGCCGTGCCTGGATGGAGCTTGGAGAGCTGTCTGGCATCAGTTTTCCAGCAGAGGCTGTGGAAGGGAAGCCCCGCTTCCAACTGCACCCACCCGCAGCTGTTACCTGGTTAAGTGGGATTTTGTTCGTTCTTTTCTTTAAATGCATAGTTCCCTTGCCTGCATGAGGACCACTTACTTCCATTTCCGGAGGATGGGACAGTCTGTCGGGTGTATGCGCGGTGTACAGACTAATGCCGAAGAAACGGTTGTTGAAACTTTACGAATTCCTTGTGGAGCCTGGAGCAGCCTTGTTTTTCGTGGACCTTAGTTTCCACTCTGGGAAATGCATTCATTCATCAGGGGTTTCTGGGACGTTGTGCCAGGCCTGATTCCAGGCACAGGGGTAGTGGGAGTGGATGAGCCCACCAAGTGCCCTGCGAATTGGGGAGAGGGATGAGAAAGAACACGGACAGTCTGTGAAGTGGGGCTAGCACTGTGGGAACACGGACGGGAGAAGGGGACGAAGGACTGTTGGCTCCGGAGGCGGGAGGGGAGGACACTGCTCTTGGTGGTGGTGAGGCCTCCATGCTGGAAAAGTGACATTTGAGCAGAGACTTGAAGTCAGTACAGATGGTGAACCACAGTGGGAATCCCCTAGGTGACATGTGCTGGGGGAGGGGTGCTGGGTGCAGGAGCCCCGCATGGGGCTTGCTCGGGTTGGGGTGTCTGGTGACTCTCCATAGGGCCTGGAAGGCTGAGCAGTGAGCAAAGGGAGAGTGGCTGGTGAGGTTAGAAAAGCTTAGGACAAGGACCGGGGCTGGGCAGACAGATACATGATGCCTTCCGTGTAGGCTTAGGGCTTTGGTTTTTATCTCCAGATGGGAACAGGGGGCCTTGGAGTGTTTGCAGCAGAGGTGTGAAATGATCAGACTGCCTGCAGGGTCACTGTGGTCGCCACATTTACTGTGGACAGCAGGGGAGCTGGGACAGAAGTGGGCAGACCCGTTCGGCTGCTGCAGAGAGACGGCGGTGGTAGTGAGGTGGTGAGAAGTGGTCAGAATCTGGGTACGTTGCAAGGCAGACATAAATGTGAATGATGTGCAAGTCACCCCAGTGCGCCGATATTCCCAGAAAGGTCCGGTATGAGAGTTGTGAGTTATCTCAGGGTGGACTGTAAGGGAGTAAATGTAGTGTTTTCTCTCGTGTCCCGTGTATAATCATGTTCCTCCTCGTCTCTGGTTTTAAGGGAAGGAACCCTATCTTACACTTTCTCTGTATCCTTTTAGCACTTAGCACCCAGTACTTAGGTACACAGTAGGGTAAGGGCTTCATTCATTCATGCTCATCAAGGAATTGAGTAGTAGTGCCTTTTTTTTTCCTTTTAATATTTTGAAACTGGGTGATTATTGCTTTTTGCTCTATGTTGGATGTATATTTCTAAATGCTGTCCCTTTTTTAGGTGAGAAGCCATTTACTTGTGAAATCTGTGGCAAATCTTTCACAGCAAAGAGTTCTCTTCAGACCCACATCAGAATCCATAGGTAAAGTTTTACAGATATTTTTCTTATATGGGAATCTTCAGTGAACCCTGTTGTTCAGTTGGATGACATATGTTACTTATACAATCTTTTTCCCCAAATTATTACACGGGTAGAACTTTCTGTGTAGTTTACTATATTTTATCTTTTCAATAAAGAAATTCGTCACTTGGGCAGAAATCGGGAAAGCTGGTCTTGGCCAACGAAAGTTTGCATTACTGATTTCATTTCTTAAATTTTTATTTTGTGCTGGGGGCTGATCCAAAGTTTAAATCTTCAGTTAAAAATAAATATTCAGGGGGTGGGGAGCAGGAGGAAAAAAACAATTAATGTTTTCTGAATAAATGTTTTTGTTCGCACAACTTCCAGATTTGATTCAGTAGTTCTTCTAAGACATGTAATTAAGGGTTACTCGGATTTTTTTTTTTTTTTTTTTTGAGAGAGGGAGGGAAGGAGCTGGGGATAGGGGGAGGAGAGGGGCAGAGGGAGAGAGAACCTAAAGCTAAAGCAGGCTTCACACTCACCGAGGAGCCCCAATACAGGGCTCGATCTCACAACCCTGAGATCATGACCTGAGTGGGAATCGAGAGTGGGAAGTTTAACTGACTGAACCACCTAGGCCCCCTACTCAAGTTTTCAATATTGAAGTCAATCCCATGTACTTAAATTTGGCCACAAAAATCTAAAAGTTGGCCATGAAGATGAAAACAAAACAAAAAGGAACTTTATGTTTAATATATAAATATTTGCTTTCTTATCTAAAATACGGACTATAGAATCATAAAATGTTATCACATGTAGCCCAGCCCCATCCACCAATCTTTCTCAGCATCCCCACCTTTTCCCTTTAGGGTTAGAAACGGAAAACCCTGAAAAGCAGTGACTTGCTCTGACTCCTTGAGTTAGTAGAACGCATGACTTACGTCTCCCAGTTGAGTTACTTTTCCTCTACTCTTGACTTCTTCTCCCTCAGGAAGTAATAGACAGAGCTGTTCTTAAAGTCCAATGTGTATTTTTTGTAGAGGAGAGAAGCCCTACTCCTGTGGCATATGTGGCAAGTCCTTCTCGGACTCCAGTGCCAAGAGGAGACACTGCATTCTGCACACGGGCAAAAAGCCTTTCTCCTGCCCGGAGTGTAACCTGCAGTTCGCGCGCTTGGACAACCTGAAGGCTCACTTGAAAATCCACAGCAAAGAGAAGCCCCCGTCAGATGCCCCCAGCGGTCCTAACACCGAGGAGGTCAGGAATATTCTCCAGCTGCAGCCGTATCAGCTCGCGGCCTCCGGAGAGCAGGAAATCCAGCTTCTTGTCACCAATTCTGTACACAACATCAACTTCATGCCGGGCCCCAGCCAGGGAATCAGCATCGTCGCCGCGGAGGGCTCTCCGAACTTGGCGGCGGAGCAGGCTGCCGACCTGGCCCTGCTCACGCAGCCACCGCAGCCGCTGCAGAACTTCCTTCTGTCCGCCCCGCAGGAGCCCACGGAGCACATGCAGGGCCTCAGCGTGATCGAGAGCCCGCTGGAGCCCGCGCAGACCGAGCCGGTGCACGTAATCACGCTCTCCAAGGAAACCCTGGAGCATCTGCATGCCCAGCGGGGGCAGGCCGCGGAGCTGCCCTTGGCAGGTGCGCCGGACCCCGCTCCGCACCTGCCGCTGCCGCCGGCCCCGCCCACCGCCCATGTGCCCGCTGCCCACGTGCCCCCGCCCGCCCCGCTGAGCCCGGACCGAAGCTGACCTGACCTGGACGCGCCTTCTGGCGGTGAACCTCTTCGGTGCACCTCGGTCCGAGGACGGCAGGCTTTCTGAACCGCTCCGAACGCAGCCTTCGGGTCCCGGGACCGCTCGCTGACGGTCCTCCCGCTCGCTGACGGTCCTCCCGCTCTCCACCCAGGCCCCAAGATGTGCGTTTCGTGTCTTGTGTGCTGTCCTGATCTGGATTTAGCCTTCGATGTTGACGAACGGTCTTCATTGTCCTCGACATCTCTGAAAGTCGTGGGTAATTTTGATTTGGGGGCACTGAATTAGACTCGAAGTCTTGAGTGTCCACGGCCACAGGTTATATGGTCTTGCTGACCTTTCCAGTTAGCTTTTCTAGAACAAAGGAAGCCCAGTACTGGTTGAATGCGGTAGAATGGTTTGTTCCACTTTTTTATTTCTCAAAGGCAACACAGTTGCTTTTCTAAGGTAAGTCAGGGCTGAATGCGACAGATGACAATGCCGGAGAATCTGTCCTTCTACTATCTTCTAATTCCCTAAGACAGAGTCACTGTCAACATTTAATCTCTGTGTGGTACAGTGGGTTCTTGTGTCATATTTAAGGGAGATTCAAAGGCATAGAAACTGAAAGTCTGTTGTAACTCAAAATGAATATAATAAAGTCAAAAAAGTACAGGATTATTTTAAAAATTTTAACTCCGCTTTTCTGAGAAACATGGATTTATTTTTTTTGGATTTACATATTTTTTAAAAGCAGGTTATTGAAAATTTAATTTAAAAGTCTAATGAAACTGGATCAAGACATTCAGCCCATAAATTCTGAATTTTTGTCAGCAGTGATACTTGTTTGATAAAGTTAAGACTCCGTTATCCTGGAATATAAGATTTTATTCAATATCATTTAAGTGTCAAATATACTCTACTGAATTCTAATTGATCCTGAAAGTGATCTGTGCATTGTGTCTGATAACTTTCTGGAGATGGGACCTTATAATCTATTTTTATTGCCAAGTAGGTTAAATCTCACAAAATGGACATCTCATTTTAAAAAGTAAATATCATCACCTAATCTTAAAAATAATCTGAACCTCAGAGCCTTAGTAACCTGTCTATAACTGTGGTAGGATTTTAAATTTAATTGTCAAAAGTTGAAATTATGTGTGGGTTAGGTTTTCAAGCCCAGTGTACTTTTTGAATACTATGATTACTTTCTCTCAAGGGAACTGACAGAAAATTTTGGAAAAGAGAATGGGCACTAGTACATCTAAGTTAACATAATGCTGGTGGAGAGTAGGGCTAATCTGTCCTAAAATGAACTGGATCTTGAGATCAGTTACTTTCTTGCTTTAGGCATCTTTGATTTCTACCTGAATCAAGAAGGTTTTTTTAGAGGTTAAGGTAATACATTTCTTCAGGTTTGAGGGAAGATGAAAGCATTTTTTCCCCACATATTTGCCAAATTAGATTTGATTATATATAATTCACAAATTTCTAAAATGTGTATCTTAACATGTATTAGCCAAAGTAATGTTTAAATCACCCCCGAGTGGAGCCTAAGATAAAATTTTTACAAATACAGTTATGACCTAAATGCTATTTCAGGTTCTTAGTCATTTAAACTATCTACTTTAACCTTATTCTTAAAATGCAAAGTTTTTAGCGAGCTTTTCAAAGCTTACTGGCCCCCGGTTTCTGCTGGAGATACACGGTATTAACGTAAATAAATTTTTAACTACTCAGTCTGGAGAGCTGGAAAATTATTCAGGAAATATGGTCACATAAGTCAAGCTTAACTAGCTTTGTGACAGTCTACCTCTGCACTAGGAGAAATAGAATGTGGGCCACATGTAATTTTAAATTTTCTAGTAGCCGCATTAAAAATAAGGTGAAATTAATTTGAATAAAATGATTTAATCCAACTTGTGCCAAATATCATTTCAACATGTAATCAATATAAAAATATATTAATAAGATATTTTATATTTTTTCATATATTTTCTACTTAGTGCACAATTTGGATGCTAATGTTCTTTGGACTTACATGATCTGTATTTAGAGTTCATACAATTTACAATTGAAAACCTAGATTCACATACAGTTGCAGACATACTTAATTTTTTCCCAGTAACTGAAGTAATTACTGGTTTAAATTTATATTAAAATTAAAACCTGGGGCACCTGGCCAGCTCAGGCAGAAGAGCATGTGACTGTTGATCTCAGGATCGTGAGTTCAAGACCCACATTGGGCAAAGAAATGACTAAAAGAAAATACTGGAAAAAAAGAAAAACCAACCCATTACCAGTTCCTCAGTCACACCAACCACACTGTGAGCTCTTGATAGCCCCATGTGTGGCTAGTGGGTTCTGTGTGTATGACACAGGCGTACCTATTTCTAACTTGAGAGCCGGTCTCAGCCATAAAAGTATCTTCTGTCAGAGTTCTGGTTTGTTTGACCAGCTGTCAAAGGGAGAGGAGGAAATGAGAGCTTTATAAATGTAGCCTGTCTTTAGTGTCCCCGATACACATTCTGCCCTCTGAAATCCCAAATTCTAAAGTTCAATGTCTCTGTACCCAAAGTAAATGTCATGTACATAAAAATGTTTTCTATTGTTTGAGAAATTGCCGGCTCAATGTTTCACAACTTATTTTGTACTAAACTTGTACAGTTTTTTAAATTGTCTTAACAAATGCAGAAATACAAAGTGTGCTTCTTAGGATATAGAATATTATGCTTTGGGTTACTGAAATGCACATTCTCACTTTCAAAAGAAATGACTCTTTGGTAGAGGGCTCTTAGTAGAGGGCTAGACTTGGAAAGACTGGCGCTCCCACCATCAAAATGAGTTATTTATTCATTTGATTGCATCTGCTGCTTTTTTCTTTTTCTTTTTTTTTTAAGTACTTAAGGACCATGCCAGACAGGGGGCTTGAACTCATGACCCTGAAGTTGAGAGTCACATGTTCTACCAACTGAGCCAGCAAGGCACCCCTACATCTATTTCTTGAAACTTTCTACCTCTACTCTATTTTATGCAGTTGGTTCCTGGGATTCTAAGTGTTATGAGCAACTAGTTAAATAATGCTGAAGAATATAGGGATTTTCTCATTACAGATGCTTACATTTAGGTTTTCATAAATTGGATAATAACGTCTGCCATTTACTGAGTCTTTTCTACGGGCCAGGAGTGAAACCAAGTGTGGTAGGTCTGTATCTTATCTTTGTGCTTCTCCACTTTCTCCTGTGTCATGGCACACAAAGTAGGACTTACATGGCAGCCTGCAGTTAGGGAACTCCAGGGACCCCCCCAGTCATGACTGGTCTGTTGGCTTTCGAGGGCTGCCATGACAGAAACTACAGACTGGGTGGTTTAAGGCAACAGAAACATTATTTTCTCAGTTCTGGAGGCTAAAAGTCCAAGATCAAGTTGTTGGCAGGGTTGGTTTCTTCGGAGACCTCCTGAGCTCCTTTCCTCCCTGTGTCTTCCTTCATGTGGTCTGCCCCCTGCGTGTTTTGTCCTAATCTTAGAAGGACACCAGTCATCACTGGATTCGGGTCCACCCTAATCCTAACAACCACATTTTCACTTAGTTGCCTCTTTAAAGGCCTTGTCTCCAAACACAGTCACATTCTGAGGTGCTGGGGGTTAGGACATCACCATGAATTTGGTGGGGGACACAGGTCAGCCCATAATAACACACATCTGGAACGAGGAGAGAAGCAGCATCCCGGGGGCACCTATACCCTGTGCTTCAGCACAGTCTTATTTTACTTAATCTTCACGACATTGTCCAGGGGCATGTAATGTGCCTATTTTGTAGATGAGAACATTGAAGCCCAAACAGATGAAGTCTCTTGCCCAAAGTCACTTAGTAACTGGCAAAGCCAGACTGATACACAGGACCAGCAGAGCCCACTACACTGCTTCTAACAGATGGGCTTTCCATCACCAGTCTTTTGATACTTTAAGCTGGATTTCTATTTAAATACGGTCTGCTTGATGTAATAGGAAATTTTTGACTAAAATTGAGAATCTGAGGCACCTGGCTGGTTCAGTCAGTTGAGCGTATATACAGCTCCTGATCTCGGGGTTCGTGGGTTCAAGCCCCAAGTTTGGCATAGAGCCTACTTAAGAATTGATTTGTGTTTGACATTTTAGCACACAAACTTTTTACATAAAACAATTATAAAAGGTACATATAGTCTTTGTCTTATGGAACGGTTTCCATATTAATATTCATATTAGTATTTTACTACTGTTGGTTTAAAGCTTCACAGAAATGTGGGGTGCCTGGGTGGCTCGGTGGGTTAAAGCCTCTGCCTTCAGCTCAGGTCACGATCTCAGCGTCCTGGGATCAAGCCCCACATCAGGCTTTCTGTTCTGCAGGGAGCCTGTTCCCCCTCTCTATGCCTGCCTCTCTGCCTACTTGTGAGCTCTCTCTGTGTCAAATAAATAAATAGAATCTTTAAAAAAAAGCTTCACAGAAATTTACCTATTGGATGAAAGTTACTGCTAACTTGAAAATGCCTTAACATGAGCTTTTGTGAGCCTCTTTTTCAAACTCCTGACAGGATATTTTACATTTAGGGCAGACATTTTTTTGTTTGTTTGGTTTTTGTTTTTTGTTTTAGAGAGGGCGAGAGAGCATCAGAGCAGGGGAGTGGGGGAAGGCAGAGGGAGAGAAAGAATCTTAAGCAGGCTCCATGCCCAGCTTGGAGCCTGATGCCCAGCTTGATCCCACAACCCTGAGATCATGACCTGAGCTAAAACCAAGAGTCGGTCACTTAACCAACTTAGCCACCAAAATACTCTTATTTGTTAAGCATTGAGGTGAATTGTTATCCTCACTTTCCAGACTGAAATAAGCCTAAATTCTTAAGAATTGAAAGAAAACTCTTGGTCTTTCTTAAACAGCAGGCTTGGAGGAGTGACCCAAAAAAAAAAAAAAATCCCCCTTGCTCTTTGTAAACAGCAGACGTTGAGGAATGACCTCTAAAAGATGCAGGAATGTCACTGTGATAGTTTATCTAGCTTTCAAATTCTTTGCACATAATTAAGCAACAAACACTTTTGTGGGCTGTAATATATATATAATATATGTTGTATATATATAACATATACACACACACTGTATATCTAAAATCATTGTCACTTAAAATGTACCACGTTAGGAGAGCTTTTTTTTTTTTTAAGATTTTTTTTTTAATTTATTTGAGAGAGCGAGAACACGGGAGAGGGAGCGTGCCTGGTGAGCAAGCCAGCGCGTGAGCAGAGAGGGGAGGGGCAGAGGAAGACGGAGGCAGGCTCCCCCCTGAGCAGGGAGCCCAGTGCGGCCCTGGATCCCACGGTCTGGGATCGAGATCTTGGTGGGGAATGCAGACGCTTAACCAACTGAGCCACCCGTGTGCCCTAGAAGACCTTTTGAATTAAAGTTCATTAAATCACATTTTCAACACAAAATGTAAGAACTTGAACACATTTAGGTAACTAACAAGACTTTGTAGTCTTTTTCTTTTCTATTCTTTTCTTTTTAATCTGAATCTGAAAAGTACTATTATATCCAGTATGACGTGCAAAAGGAGGGAAAAATTTGCAGTGGTCAAGTCAGGGAACTAACTTCCTTGGTCACAGAGTATGGGCTTATTATTTAAGTTTTAGTATCCACAGATTAGTATCCTAATATCCAGTAATATCATGTAAAATATGGGTTTGAAGATTTTCCAAATAAATAGTTTGGCTTTTCGTTTTCGTTTTTTTATCCTTGTTGAATGAGGTTAAACTGAAGCCTCCTCAGGCTAAACTAGAGTTCAAAACAAAACTCTCAACTTAAAAAGGCTCCCTCTCATGGGCTTCTAGGTGCCTTAGTTGGTTAAGCGACTGCCTTCGTCTCAGGTCACGATTCCAGACTCCCAGTGCCTGCATCGGGCTCCCGGCACCACGGGAAGTCTGCTTCTCCCTCTGACCTTCTCCCCTCTCATGCTTTCTCTCACTCTCTCTCTCAAATAAATAAATAAAATCTTTTTTAAAAAATTAAAAAAATAAACACCTCCCTCTCAGATAATTCTAGTATGATTGAATGGCTTCTGGACAAATTTAACCCATAATCTTGCCTGGGCTCCTGCCAAGGCCTGAGCCGCCTTTTCTACCCCTCCCCCACACCCCTTTCTCCACTGGAAGAGCCATCTATTTGGGCTCACCATGGTGCCTTCAGTGGCAAGCAGAGGGTCTTACTAAATGAATGGATATTGTCTTACTAAGGCAAATATTGTTACCTCTGCTTAAAATCCTCCTGCCAATTCCCACTGTGCTCAGAAGAAAATCCAAAATGCATCTTCCTCTTGGGCCTCTTCCCCATTCTCACTTCCAACCACACTGGCTTCCTTGCTGTTCCCCAAACACACTCAGCAATATCCTGCCTGAGAGCTGGAGGCAGGTGGTTTCTCAGGCTTGGAAGGTTTCAGCCTCTACTTCCTGGGACTAATGTCTGCTCATCTGTCAGCATTCAGTGTGTCACTTCCTCGGGGAGACCTTCCCTGACCATCTAACTGCAGTTAAGGTGCCTTGTCCTGTCTGCTCACAGGACTCTACACTTTGGACTCAGCTCATAATTACATTTACATCAGGAAGTGAGTCTGCCCGGTCACACTGCAGCCATAGCTCCGGGCCCGGGACTGTGGGTGTGCTGTTTGACCTCACGGACCCACAGGTGGCCATATTACAGGGTGGCTGAGACACGTCATCCGCAGGACAACAGACGACTTTGCTGAGACAGAGAACCCAATGTGGGTCAAAGGAAATGGATCCTGTCTTAATGGCTTGGAGTTTAGGCCTTCGAGTCTGTACATTTCTTAGGGTCACCAGTATCGAATCACGGGATTTTAGAATCAAAATGGGCTGAGGAGGTTGAGTTCTTCAACTGCCTCCATTTAGAAATGGTAAGGCTGGAGCCTGCTGGTTGGTGACTTTGTCAAGGTCACACTAAGCTTGCGAAGCCGAGCTGGAAGTCTGCCCACACCTAACCCAGTCTAGACCGGGAGCCTCCCCATTGCTCAGTGCTCCTACTGTGTATCTTTAATAGGCAGAGAGTGAAACTCCAAGTCAGCAGATTTTTGGCACTGAAGTCGTTATTGTCCTGTGATCTTTTTTAAAGACAAATTTTACCATTTATCCTTCAGAGGGCCACACAATCCTGTCTGGCTGCAAGGGCAAACAAAGTCACCGAGTCAAGGGCCAGATCCTCAAGGGCCTTTGCAAACACACGAAGTTGGGGCAGCCCATTGTTTACATCTGCTAATGAAAGGGAAAGGCAGGAGGGGGTTCTAGAAGCCCGCAACCCATTTCTAGTGGATTACAGAATACTTGTGACACTGTGTATTTAAGTATGGGTGTGGCTGATTTGGGGCACATTTATTTCAAGCCAAATGACGAGTCACACTCAAGAGCTAGGAATGGCCCCGACTGGGAGGCTGCCCTAGTTTCCTGAGTGTGACCTGGCTGAATTCCCTGTCTCTCCAAGCAGAGAGCAGGCATTTCCCCTTGCCTGCCTTCCCCTGCCTGCTTCTCAGCTAGAGCTGGGAGCAGTGAGTCTTCAGGTTGAACGGGTCCCTGCGGGTTTCCAGGGGAAAACAAAGTGAGAATGAAGAGGAAGGGAGAACCAAAGGGCACCCAGCTCTTTCTGGTCCCTGGAGCTCAAGGAGAGGGACCCTCGCATTTATTCCTCTAATGTCTCTCATGTAACCGTGTCACTTCCGCAAAAAAAAAGAAACCGCTTCTTCTAATGCCAGCCTTTCATTTGGCCTACTGGCTCCACAGGGGTGTGGTGGAGTGCACACGGACCTGGGCCCCACGCTAGCTAGCTCTGCCACTTGCTGCCTTTCATGCTGCAAATTACAGAACCTCTGTGTCCCTCAGTTTCTCTTCCAGTAAAATGGGTCTGTTGTGATCATTGAAATTATAGTTATACTCATAGTAGCTACTCCATACATGAGAACTGATGTCTTATTAACTAGTTGAATGACCTCGAGGACCTTCACATTCAGCCCTGTTTCCTTATCAAGAATTTGAGGAAGTTGATCCCAAAGATTTCTCAAGCCCTTTTCAGTATTGACAGTTTTGTGGGTCCTTTCTCCAAAGCCCGCTTTAATACCGGAGATCCGGACTCTCTCCCACACACCCCTCCTATTTGCCCTTTAGTAGCGGTCGAACCCCACCCTCACCCCCACCACACCAAGACCCCCTCGCCCTCTCACTTCTCCTACCGCTGTGGAAGCTGCCAACTGCCAAGTTCCCGGAACTTTAATCCGTGCCCAATGCCCTCAGCCCGGGTCTAGGGGCAGACTTGTCTCAGGGGAGCCCGAGTCTGGATCCATCGTGGGAGCCCGGGCCGGGCCGGGCCGTGGATCGCCTGGTAAGAGAGGTGAGGAGAGCACCTACGGACCCGCCAGCTTCTGGGAACTTCTTGCCCAGCCCGAGCGCCCCCTCCGCCCAGCGCTCGGAAGCGGCTCGCAGAGTTGGTACCGCGCAGGAGTGGGTGGCCTCGCCCGCCCGGGATGGGCTAGGTCCGCAGACTCGGGTGCCGGGATGCAGCCGCGGGCCGCGCTGTGCCCTCCGGCGCCGCGCGTCCGGGAACCCGGGCTCCTGGGTCTCCGCCAGCCACGCCCGGGTTGCCGACCCCCAAGCGGAACCAGGCGTCGGCAGCGCCACGCCCTCGGGCACCACCCAGCAGACGTGGGCGGCCCTGGGGCTGCCCCGAGCCCGGGATCGCGGCGTAATGAGATGCTAATGAGGCGCGAATAAACCCTCGCGGGCCCAGCGCCGGGCCTTAACTCCCCGCCCGGGCGCAGCGGGCGCACCGCCCCGCGTCCGCCGCTTTCCCTCCGCGTCTCCGCCGCCGCCCCTCCGTCCGCCCCCGCCCTCCCCCACCCGCCCAGCCTGAGACGCCCGCGGGGAAGGAAGCGGCCCCTCCCCGCTCGCCCGAGGCCGGGTAAGTCCTCTTAGCGGCGCGGGCTGCGCGCCCCTGCCCGCGGGGCCCGGGGCTGGGGGCGGGGGCTCGCTTCCGGGGAAACGCGCTCCGCGGGGCTCGGGAACTCCGCCTGGCCGGTCGGGCCCGTCTCCCCTCGGTTGCTCAGCTCCTCTCCAGACTTTCCTGTCCCGAGCGTGGACGTCCAACCCCCCACCCCAACTCCGGTGCCCGTGGTCCAGCTTCCTCTCCATCCTTCCACATTGCGCCCCACTCGCACATCCTTTGTCCTGGCCTTTCCAGCCTGAGTCGCCCCTCTTTACCCCTTCGCGGAGGCTTTCCTCCTTCCATTCCCCCGAACCCACTAGAGAGACCTTTGTCCTTCCTGATGTTCCGGCTGCCCGCATCCAAGTGACCCGCAGCGGGTAACTTTCGTCTCCTCCTTCCCCGGCCAGGCCCGCCTGGCTCCAGCCGGGACCGGTGGGGTGGCCGAGTGCGCGTGGGGGTCAGCTCCAAGGACCTGCCCCAGCGATGCCACCGACTTACCCCGTGGATACCCTCTTATTTTTCCCAGTCCCACCGTGAGAGGCCCCCCCACCGACACCCTTCAAGTTGCGTGGGGGCTCGAGCGAGGGAGAGGGGGGACAAAGGGAGGCCTTGTCTCGGGACATTCCTGGGAGAGCGCGGCCGGTCGCCCGGGGGCTGGGGCGGAGCGTCGCTGCGAGTGGGAGGAAGCTGGGAGCAGCTAACCCCGGCTGTCGTCCCCCCCCCGACCGCTCCCAGGCCCACCGGAGCTGCCGCCAGTCACAGGGGAAGTGTTTTAACCACAGTGAGTCAGAAATAGACCCAGCCCTGGGTCACGCCAGTCAGTCGCAACATCCTCCGACAGTCTGTTGAGGTGGTTTGGGTGGTGGGAAGTGGAACCTAGGGAGTTGGAGACTGGCTCCTCCTCTACCTCAGGAGGCAATCACGGGTGCTCTGGAGGACAGCTTTGCTCCCGGCATGAGTCGCACCCCACGCCCAGCGTGGTGCCGAGGTCCTCGAGGGGCGTGGGGGGAGAGGGGACAGGATGTGTGCCCAGCAGCTGGGATGGCAGGTATTGGGTCTGTCCGGGTCTGCCCCTCAAGGACAGCTCTCCTCCTGGGCCGCCTGTCCTATGCACTTCTGAGATCCTCTCCCATGCCCAGCTTCCGGGGCCCCATCAAGGCAGGGTAAGAATTCCTGCTTCTAGTGCCCCGGAGATGGAGGGGAGCTCCCAGCTCCCTGGACAGGGAAGCTGAGCTGGAGACTCCCTGTCTTCCCTCCTGCCCGCTGTGCCCAAGACTGCCGATTGTTCGCTTCCAAATTTGGCAGATTTCACTTGGGAGTGGAAGGACTAGCAGCTCTTTCTGGAGCAGATCGGGAGTGGGCTGGGAGAGAGGAGCAGGGCCATTCGGGGGTGGACCCAGAGCCCCCTGGGGACACCAGCCTGCTCTCTTCTCCTCCCCATCCTTTTCCTTTCTTCCCTTCTCCAGCCTCTTCCCCATCTCTTCGCTCCTCTCCAGCAGCTGCCTGCCTCTCCTCAGCTGCTCCCTGCCTGGGAGCCTCGCCGCCTCCATGGCTGAACCGGCCTCCACCAACCCAGCGCACGCCCACTTTGAGAGCTTCCTGCAGGCCCAGCTGTGCCAGGATGTGCTGAGCAGCTTCCGGGGCCTATGTGAGGCCCTGGGAGTAGAGCCCGGTGGGGGGCTGCCCCAGTACCACAAGATCAAGGCCCAGCTCAACTACTGGAGTGCCAAGTCGCTGTGGGCCAAGCTGGACAAGCGAGCAGGCCAGCCTGTCTACCAGCAGGGCCGGGCCTGCCCCAACACCAAGGTGGACACATGCTGCCTGGGACAGGGCTTGGGCGGCTGGGTGGGAGTCAGACAGGGAGACGGGACGCCATGCCCATACTGCCGCGTGTGTGTTCGCAGTGTCTGGTGGTGGGTGCCGGACCTTGTGGGCTGCGGGCTGCTGTGGAGCTGGCCCTGCTGGGGGCCCGTGTGGTGCTGGTGGAGAAGCGCACCAAGTTCTCCCGCCACAATGTGCTGCACCTCTGGCCCTTCACCATTCACGATCTTAGGGCCCTCGGCGCCAAGAAGTTCTACGGGCGCTTCTGCACAGGCACCCTGGACCACATCAGTGAGTACCACATGGTAGCCTATGAGGACGGGTGAGCCTGGGCCACCAGACAGGCCTGTCGGGGGCTGCTGGGACCTCCAAGGGGGCAGAGTGGACGAGATCCACTCTAGCCAGGGGACCTGCAGGACTCAGGTTCCTTATCTGTAAAATGGGCAGTGGAACTGAGTGATTCCCACTTCTGACTGGGAGCACACAGGTGCTTGGGGGCCCTATGCAGCCCTGGGGTCCCTTTTTGTAATGTCCTCTCCCTTCCAGGCATCCGGCAGCTTCAGTTGCTTTTGTTGAAAGTGGTATTACTGCTCGGGGTGGAAATTCACTGGGGCGTCACTTTCACTGGCCTCCAGCCCCCTCCCAAAAAGGGTATGTACTTTTCTGCTTCCGAGAACCCCATCTGCTAAGGATATTTGGCTCGTGGAAGAAAAAAGGGAAGAAAAGGGGACTCTGTGGGATTCGGAGTCAACCGAGCCCTTTGCAGTCGTGTGGCTTGTGCAAACCACACTGAGCCTCATTGTGAGCATCTGTAAAATATGTCCTTCCTTACCTACTTTCCACAGCTGCTGTGAAGGCGTAAGTTAGACCGTGTGTCATTGCTTGCTAAACTGTCAACCGCAAAGGGCTTTACGTGTTTATTTGTTTCCCTGGCTTGTCCTGGGAATGGAGAGGTCCCTTCAGACTTCCACACCTTTGTGCCTCTCACACTTTCTGCCCCAGGGATTGGCTGGCGTGCCCAGCTCCAGCCCAACCCCCCAGCCCAACTGGCCAGCTATGAATTTGATGTTCTCATCTCCGCTGCTGGAGGAAAATTCGTCCCTGAAGGTGAGTGATCCCTTCTTTCAAAGAAGCCATCTTCGCCTCCTCCTGTGCCTTTTTAGGCTATAGCATGCCCCTCATTCTCTTGCTGATACCTACTACCCTCACTTGCCCCCACTTCTAGGCTTCACGGTGCGAGAAATGCGTGGCAAACTAGCCATTGGCATCACAGTCAACTTCGTGAATGGACGCACAGTGGAAGAGACGCAGGTGCCTGAGATCAGCGGGGTGGCCAGGATCTACAACCAGAGCTTCTTCCAGAGTCTGCTCAAAGCGACAGGTCAGGACCACCTCTCCAGGATCTCCCCTCACTCTGGCTGTAGGCTGGTTCCTCCCCCTCCTGCCCTGGGCCTGAGACAGAGGGCCCATCCTGCCACCAGAGCTCCTGGGCCCCTGTGTGGGGGGCACCCACCGCAGTCTAAGCTGTGATCCCCGATCACAGAGGTCAGGCATGGCTGGGTGTTTGGAGGTGTGACAGGGAATGCGGAGGAGACCCACCTCCCCTGGTGTTGCCCTCCCCAGGCATTGATCTGGAGAACATCGTGTACTACAAGGATGACACCCACTACTTTGTGATGACAGCCAAGAAGCAGTGCCTGCTGCGTCTGGGGGTGCTGCGTCAGGTGGGCCCGGGCCTCGGGGGGTAGAGGCCAGCTCTGGACACAGTGTCTCACCCTGATGCGAAAGGAGTCTATCCTCTTCTGTCTTTGCTCTGACATTTTCTCCACCTCAACAAGCTCTTCTCCCCTGGGGTCTACCTGGCAACCTGAATCATATTCTAGGCTAAATGGTACCAGCCACAGAGCTACATATGTAAGCTCTGCAAGGGCTTCGTCCTTTTTGCTTGCTGACGATTCCCAGGACCAGGAATGGTACCTGAGTGTAGTCAACTTCCAGTAAATATTTGCTGAATGAACTAGGTGAAGACCTGCTATGTGCTAGGTACAGTGTTGAGAACATTATGTGCATATTCTCACCTAAATTCTCATGAATACCTTGAGAAGTTAGGTATGTCATCTCTAAATGATGGGGAAACTGAGGCTGAGTAGTTCAGGACTTGTCCAGAGAAAGTGCACCGTTAACAGCATGGTCCTAGGCCTTGGGGGCAGGGTGGGGCCAGGGGCCATGCTGATGAAGGGGCTGGAGGATGGGAGGCAGGTGTTCAAATTCTAGTCCAGCAAGGCTGACCCTGTGGGTTCTGCTCTGTCGGCCTGTAGGACTGGCCGGAGATCGACCGGCTGTTGGGCAGTGCCAACGTGGTGCCCGAGGCTCTGCAGAGCTTTGTCCGGGCTGCGGCTGACTTCGCCACCCATGGGAAGCTTGGGAAGCTGGAGTTTGCCCGGGATGCCCACGGGCGGCCTGACATTTCTGCCTTTGACTTCACAAGCATGATGCGGGCAGAGAGTGCTGCTCGGGTGCAGGAGAAGCATGGTGCCCGCCTGCTGCTGGGGCTGGTGGGGGACTGCCTGGTGGAGGTAAGGGGGCTAGGCTCTCTTGGGGGGAGAGGATGAGCTTCCTGGGGCTTCCAGAAACGGGAACTCTTTGTAAAGAGGTGCAGGGGTTCCATGGTTGCGGGGAGGAAGGTTGCCTCCTGGTAAAGGAGGGGGTGAAAAGGTTTGCTGGTTGTGGGGAGCTGAGGGCTGCTTGGTGTGGTGTCAGACCCCATCAGCTGTGATTTTGGGAGGCAGTAGGGCTTGGGTGCTCCTGTTGGACTCTCACTGAACTGTTTATCTTTTTGATCCTACAGCCCTTCTGGCCCCTGGGCACAGGGGTGGCTCGGGGCTTCTTGGCAGCCTTTGATGCCGCCTGGATGGTGAAGCGGTGGGCAGAGGGTGCTGGGCCCCTGGAAGTGTTGGCAGAGCGGTGAGGCCCGAGTTGGGGGGTGGGGAGGGCAGGGCTAGAAGTAGGACAAGGATCAGGAAGAGGGTGGGATGCTGCGGGAGCAGACGGGGCAGGGTGAGAGGAGAAAGGCCTGGCGGTTCTCAAGGGGTGGGTGCTGATGGGTGCCCTCCCACCCGTGCCCCTGCCCTCCCTCGCACTTCCTCCCTCAGGGAGAGCCTGTACCAGCTCCTCTCACAGACCTCCCCGGAAAACATGCACCGCAATGTGGCCCAGTATGCACTGGACCCAGCCACCCGCTACCCCACCCTGAACCTCCGGGCTGTGACTCCCAATCAGGTCAGACCCCCTGGCACCCACCAGACTCCTCCATGGCAGGCCCCTACCCATGGGCTGAGGCGGGTGGTCAGCCTGTCTGGAGACCTGAAGGGGGCTGCCTTAGGTACGAGACCTGTATGACGTGGTGGCCAAGGAGCCCGTGAGGAGGAACAGTGACAAGACAGATACAGGAAAGCTGGCCGCAGGTGAGCAAGCCTTCTTTGGCTAAGGGTGGGGCAGTGGGGCGGGCGGGTTTTCTAAAATATTTGCCACCCAGTGTGGTGCCAGCCCCAGCCATCAGCCCGGTGGCAGCCTCAGGCCAAGGGAGGACAGTGGGAAGTCCGAGGCCTCCCCAAGGGCACGGGGGCAGCAGCGCACAGAGCAGGGGCCCGTCTGCGCGCCCATAAGTCAGTATGATACCAAGCCCTATGGCCCCTCTGGCGGCAGCCAGCAGCCCGCTGAGCCCTCCCAGCCTTGCAGACCTGCCCTCCCTTTGAGGCTCCGGGCCTCCTGTGTCCCTCAGTTCACGGCCTCCTGCTCTCTCTGTGGTTAGCGGGGATTCCACTTGATTGGCTCCTCCACTTTATTCCAGAAAGAGACAGCTGGGATGAAGGCAGTGTCGCTCAGTAGTGGCTTAGTTGGCACCCCCAGAAAGGATGGGCCCTGCCTGCCCCTCCCAGACTGACCTCTGTGCCCAGAGACCAGGCTCCCTTTGAGCCAGGGCCCTGGGGCACAGCACAGCGTCCTCTCTCAGGGTCGGCAGGCACCCAGGAGGAATTGCTACGCTGGTGCCAGGAGCAGACGGCTGGGTACCCAGGTGTCCACGTCACTGACCTGTCCTCCTCCTGGGCTGACGGGCGGGCTCTGTGCGCCCTGGTGCACCGGCTGCGGCCTGGCCTGCTGTGAGTCCAATTCAGGCTCGGCGCTCCCTGCAGACCATACCTCTCGTGCCTCTGCAGCAGCATGGACTGGGGGGCAGAGCACTGTGTAGGAGTAGCCCCCCGCCCCCCGTTGAGGGCCAGTGCACCACTTGCTGGCGGTCGACCTGTCCAAGTCACTGCACGCCCCCGAGTTTTGTGGGAGTCTAGAGCAGAGAACAAACCCCTTGTGCCCTAGCCTCCTTTTGTGCCCCACCAGCCCCTGCCTGCTGCTCACTCCTCATCCTCTCCCCCTTTGCTGGGCCCGGTGCTGGTCTCCCATGGACTGTTCTCCCCAACGTCGCACAGGGAACCCTCAGAGCTGCAAGGGCTGGGGGCCCTGGAAGCGACTGCTTGGGCGCTAAAGATGGCGGAGCACGAGCTGGGCATCACGCCTGTGGTGTCTGCAAAGGCAGTGGTGGCAGGGAGTGACCCACTGGGCCTCATCGCATACCTCAGCCACTTCCACAGCACCTTCAAGAACGTGCCCCACAACCCAGGTGGCCTAGATGGTAGGAGCAGGGGAGGGGGGAGGCGGGGGGATGGGAGGGTGAGGTGCCCTCTGAGGGACAGCTGGGAGCGGGGTCCTGGGCTGGACCGTAGCTGTCTGGAGGCACAGCACTGACACCCCGTCCACCTGGACACCCCCGTTCTCTGCAGGCCCTGCCAGCCAAGGCTTTCCGGGGAGCTCCAGTGCTGTGCTGTTCCTGGGCAAACTGCAGAGGACCCTGCAACGGACCCGGGCCCAGGTGCGCGTCTGGGCATGGTCGGAGCTGAGCAGTGGGGGTGCCTGGGATGATGGGGAGGACATTCATGGTGGCGGCAGGGCTGCAGCTCAGAGCGCCATGCTGAGTATAGATCTTGTTGCAGGAAAATGGGGAGGATACTGGTGGCAAGAAGCCGCGCCTGGAGGTAAATGCATGTAGGGCTGCAGTCCCCTGCTCTCTCCTGGGTGATCTCTCCTGCATTCTCTAACCCTCCTACCCAGGTTCCCTTTCTGGCTCACTTCTCTTTCACATCTTTCTAGTCTCTGCAAACAGCCACTCTCCTGCCCCTCCACCTCCCTCCCTGAACACTTACATCCTTAGGTAGAAGCTAAGAGCCCAAGTACTGAGGAGCCACCTGCCCCAGAGTCTGGTGTACCCCCGACACCCCCATCCCAACCCCAGGAGGTGAGAAAGGGGGCCCTGTCTGCAGAGGCCTGGGAAAGGCAAAAAGGGGTGTTTCAAGGATAAGGAAGAACTCTGCAGCTGGCCTTGACCCCAGGTGACCCTGTGGTCTGGGGGTCGATGCAGGCCAGTGCCGGGGACCTATGTGCCCTCTGTGGGGAACAGCTCTATATCCTGGAGCGCCTCTGTGCTGACGGCCGCTTCTTTCATCGGAACTGCTTCCGCTGCCGCACCTGTGAGGCCACACTGCGGCCGGGTGACTACGGGCAGCACCCAGGAGATGGTAAGCAGGCCTGGCCCTGTCTGGGGGCATGGAACTTGAAACTGGAGAGAAACTGGGGTCCTGGGTGGTGGCAACAGGCCCAAAATGGCAATTTTCTCCCCTGAGTTCAAAGTCTTCTCTGTTCCCTCCATATCCCCCAATGTGGGGTTCTAAGGAACCAGGCCAGCAGAAATTCACCTGCAAATCAAGTCCCATCAGCCCTGCCCTCGCTGATCAACAGAGTATCTGGGTATCAGGCTGCTGACATCTTATATCTGCTTCCCTCCTCTACCCTTTCCAGGATATTTCTACTGCTTCCAGCACCTGCCCCAGCCAGGCCACAAGGATGGCCCTGACCCAGGCCCCAAGAGTCAGGTAAAAACTATGAAACCGTGTGTTGGGGGTGTGGGAAAGAGTAAAGGGGTCTCTCCAAGCCTAGCAGACTTCACTGGGGGTAACTGAATGTTCTCCTCCTTTAGAAGGAAAGCTGCATGAAGGCAGAGATTTTTATTACTGATGTATCTCAAGTGTCTCAAACACTGCCTAACACCGTTTGCTGAAGGGCATCAGTGAACGAATACCAGGGTCCACATTTGTCTAAAGGAGTGGCCTTGGCCGCACAATGGGCAGGTCACTGACCAAACTACATGGTGGCTTTTCTAGGACCTCCCCACACCGGATGAAAATAGCATGCCATCGGGGCCCTCAACTTCTGTCATCCCCCAGGAGGGGACCAGTCCTGTCCCAAACCCCAGCCAGCCTACCCGTCGCCTGATCCGCCTCTCCAGCCCAGAACGCCAGCGGCTGTCCTCCCTTAAGCTTACCCCTGACCCAGAACTGGAACCTCCCCCCAAGCCTCCCCGCAGCTGCTCTGCCTTGGCCCGCCAGGCCCTGGAGGGCAGCTTTGTAGGTTGGGGAATACCAGTCCAGAGCCCTCAAGGTACTGCTTTGCCCAGATGCACTCACCCAGGGTCGCTGGTCCTGGAATTTCTGAAAGGGGAATGCTAGGGAATGGGAAGGGAGGCCATGGGGCCCAGGCCATGTCTACTCCCCTGTTCAGTTGTTGTGGCCATGAAGGAGGAGCAGGAACAGAGTCCTCCCTCCAGTGAAGAGGAGGAGGAGGAGGAAGAGGCAGAGGAAACCATGGCTTTGGACTCAGACACGCAAGAGGTGAGGAGGAACCTGGCCACCTATCCCACCAAAGCCAGCACGTCCTCTAAACATGCCCCACCGCCCACTCCAGGAAAAACTATAGAATGCTCCCTCTGAGCCAGTCTCTCAGAATCTCTAAGCCTTTGTCTGTTCTACTGGAACTTACCCTATCTCCAGCCCAGGAAGTTCTGTCTTCTTCCAGCTTTCCCAGCCCCTACCCAACGAGGGGGCCGGGAGGCGGGCAGGTCCTACCTCTGACTGGCCCGACCCTGCCATAGGCTCTGCTGACCTTCGCCAAGAACTCAGGCACCATGAGCAAGTACCCAACATGGCGTCGGACTCTGCTGCGCCATGCCAGGGAGGAGGAGATGAAGCGGTTCTGCAAGGCCCAGGTGAGGTCAGGGGTTTGCCGTTCCGACGGGGGTCAGAGTTTCTCTGAAGCTCTGCACTTGAGCCATCCAAAGACTCCTGGGCCTCCTGTCTTATCCCGCTCAGGCTGTCCAGCGGCGACTACATGAGATTGAGACTGCTGTGGGAGAGCTGGAGGCCGAGGGCACGAAGGTGGAGCAGGCTTTGAGAAGCCAGAGCAGTGAGTAAAGATGGGGGGGCGGGGGGCACAAGCTAGGACATCCCTCCGCCCCCCGCCCCCCCCCCAGCCCCCCGGCCGTTTCCCCCGCGGCCCTCCCCCCCCGGTCTTCCGAGCCCTTCCCCCCCCCCCCCCCCGCCCCCATTCTTCGTTCCCGACAGCATCCCCAGAACAGCAAAAGGCACAATGGCTGGAACAGCTGCTACAGCTCGTTCAGAAGAAGAACAGCCTGCTGGCGGAGGAGGCCGAGCTCATGCTCACGTAAGGCGCAGGAGGTGGGGACAGCTGGCACGGGAGCCAGGCCCCAGCCGGGTCCTTGGGCACCCTGGACAGCTATGCCTCTTCGATTCCTGCCCTCCACAGGGTGAAACTGCTGAGCCTAGAGGAGCAGCAGTGTGAGGTGGACCAGGAGCTCCGAGGCTACATGAACCTGGAAGGTAGATGGGACCGGGGGAGAGGCTGGCATTCACACAGCCTCACGACCTCAGATACTGACCAAGGCACATGATCCTCTAGTCCGAGTGCCTCTGAAGCATTTCAGGAGGAAGCCAGGGAAGGGGGCGCCAAGCCCCTCCTCTGCCTTCAGCTGGGGCTGCACAGCTGGACTTTTAGCTTAAGATTACTTATTGTAAAAACGGTGCTGCCGCAGGGGCACCTGGCTGACTCAGCTGGACGAGCATGTGACTCTTGATCTCAAGGTCGTGAGTTCAAGCCCCATGTTCGGTGTACAAATAACATATATCGTATGTATACAATATATACCGTATCAATCAATCACTCGACCTGGACTAAAAACGGTGCTGCTGCTACCAGTGCAAGCAAACCACTCATGTGGACAGACCCAATTTTATAGATGAGGAAACAAAGCCCAAGTTGTGAAAGTCACATAGGTGGGGATTAAGCTGTGCCTTTCCTGCCTCCCCGCCCAATTCCCTGTTCTCTAAGCTTTGTGCTCTTCTTCAGAAGCTCTAAAGACCCCTGCTGATCGTCAGGCTGAGGAACAGCTCCTGAAGAAGCTGCTGGATGTGGTGGAGAGGCGAGATGAAATTGTCCGCTTCCAGGAGGAACGTAGGCTCAGTGAGCTGGCCTCAAGGCCGGGGGCCCAGCGCTAAAAGGGCGGGCTGCCTGCCCTCTTCCCTACACGGAAGACCACCTCAACCCAGGATTGTGGCACCCTGCTCATCTGGGCTGCCTGGGATGGGGACTCACTGTTTACAATAAAAATGTTTCTGCCAGACAGGACTTAGGCTGCCTACAGGTGGGAGGTACGGTGTGCAGGGAGAGTAGACATGTAGGAGGCCTGACCATCTATATTATGACAGTCGCAATGACCAGTGGCCCCAGTTGCTGCCTCTACAAGGAAAAGCCGGAGCCACGAAAGTGTCAAGCTTTATTGTTCCTCAGTTCCATCCCCCTCCTGCTGCCCTAGGAGCAGGGCTGGCCGAGACTCTGGGCCTGAATCCTGGGCCTCCCTTGCCCTTCCCAACACATGCTGGAGCTCAGCCCGAGCCCCAGATAAGCCCTTGGCCTCCTGCATGTGGAAGAGGTAGACTGCCCCCGCCCCTAGCAGCAGTCCTACACTGGGAGTCCAGAGAAGTATGGCAACTTCCCTGACGCCTCCTCCAGCTGCCAAGGCACACAGGAAGGCCAGGAGAAGCAGCCCTAGACCAATCACATAGCTGGCGAAGGTGGCCCACCAGCGGGCTTGAGCCACGCCCAGGTCCAGCTCCCTCCAGGCCTCCTTTAATACACTGATCAACTGTGATCCTTCTGGTCCTAGAATAAGGCAGGGCAGTGGGGCAGGAGAGAGAAGGTCAGCGTGGAGGGGCTGCCTTGTGGTGGGAAGGGACCCAGGGAAAGGGTGGGGTGACTTACCATGAGTAGGGCTGGGGGGGTGCTGGGGGGGGCTGTGTCTCACACACAGAGTAGCCATCAGGGCCTCGTGATCAGAGAGGGGGCTGCCACTGTGAGGATCATGGCCTGTAGTGGTTCTAAGAGTCTTACAGGAGATGTAGAAGCCAGAAACCGCCTATGAAAAAGTCAGGGCCAGAAACATCTTTGAGGGCCTCTCCCCATTCTGCAGGCATCAGTGATCTAAGATCTAGACTAGCTGGACAGAAGATGAGCAAGCAAAAGCTGGTGAATGACAGAGACGCGGTGGGTGAAGACACACGAAGACTGACCTTATACAGTACATAGTCAATGCGGATGCCAAACGGAAATGGCTCTAGCTCCCGCTGGTTGACGTAGCAGTTCTCAGGTACCATGGTACAGCCTTCCTCAGAGCCCTAGAGGAACAAGTGGTTCACACTAGATGTGGAGGAGAAAGATGAGACACGCTGGGGGAGTAGGCATGGAAATAATCAGGTGCCAGGTCCTCACCTTGAAGTCCCGGGTCTCCAGGTAGGCATCATGCAGCCCCGTCCACTCCTTCAGCAGGCGGCAGCCCAGGTCCTTCGGGTGCAAGTTGAGGTCCCCACACAGCAGAACCACATCAGCCTTCTTGGATGTGTGGCTGGGGGAACCAGGTCGGTGAGGCAGGCGTTCTTCCCTGACCAGCTCTGCCTTCCCATAAGTGGGGCCCTGGCCACCCCTCAACCCCTGGTCCCACCCCACTTCCCCTGTCCAGCCCAGGCTCACACACTGGATGAACTGGGCCAGTTCCCAAGCTTGGGCCACACGGTGTGTTAGGTAGATGTCCTTCTGTCGATTGTACTCGGCATGGAGCTGAGTGAGACAGGTGAGCTTATAGCACATGAGGCTGACAGTCCCTACCGAGGGTCTAAATCACGCTTGTGTCTGTCTCTTGGCATGATACTTGGTTAAAAAATGGGCAAACCTTGCCCCCTAACCTCCGAAGATCCCGCCCACCAGCCTCAGCCTCAGGCAGCCCAACTAGAGGAGTCCCATCTCTCCCTCCCAGGACCAGGACGCCTGTCCCAGCCCTGCCAGCTTCACTCACATGGGTCACGTAGACATTGAGCACCAGTCCACTTAGATGGAGCACCAGGAGCCCCACAGCCTTCCCGCAGAACCAGTCTCCATGATGGACCTACAGGCAAGAGGGAGCAGGAACTCAGGGCACGGCTATCTTCCTTCGGCCCATCCCCTGTGACCCAGGGAAGTCGGTCTCCTTTACCGTGTGTTACTGGGGTGGGGGGGGGTGGGGTGGGGGATGAAGGTGGAAGAGATCTGAGATAAGGCTTACCATGTAGGGGTACCCGTTGAGGGTGTAGACATGCTGGGTGAATTCCTGGATAGGATGTTTGGAGAAGACGCAGAGGCCACTGCCAATGATACCACTGCAAACCAAGTCCTGATTAATAGCCCAGAGAAGCAGAAAGAGAAAGACCCAGGCCTGTTCCCTTCCCTCTTCTCCCAGCTTCTATCAGCTACTTTTCTTCTGCGTTTGCTGCTGAGATCAGCATCAGAGCAAAGCTCCAGGCAACAGCCTATGTGGGATGATACGGTGTGTCCTGATAAGGCTGGGACGGGCTGGAGCGCGTGACTTCCCGGTTCCACCGACTCCTGCACCCACACCCAGAGGACAGAGGGAGGGTGCAGGTAGGATAGGGAAGGGCGGGTGGGGCCGAGAGCTTCCGGATCCGAGAACAGGCTTCCAGACTGGGTGGGCGTCTCACCTCCTGAAGTAGTGGGCAGCCGGGTAGGTGGGCAACAGCTTCTGTCTCAGGTGCTGGAAGTCCTGCTCACTCCACACCTGAGGGAAGAGGTGAAGCCCCCGGGAGAAGTCCCCTCAAGCGTCCCCAGCCGCCCCCTAGCCCGTCCCAGCCAGGGGTGCACACCAGCTCCACACTGCCCACCTCTTCCAGGAGGGCTAGGTCGAAGCTCTCCATGTTGAGAAAGTCTCCCAGGCGCTTCATGCGCTCGGCCCGGCGCTTGCTCAGGTAGGGAATGCCCCTGAGGACGACAAGGGCCCGGGAAGGCGATGGCTGCGGGCGCCCGGGAGCTGGGGCCGCAGCGGGCCGGGAAGTGCGGGCGCCCCCCGCCCCCGGACACTGGAGAGGACAGGGTAGAGCCGGGGCCCGGATGGGAGCGAGGCCGCCGTCCTCCGGCTGAGGGGGCGAACGCAGCTGCGGCCCGGACCCACCCCGCCGGCCCTCTCACCAGCAGTTGAGGTTAAAGATCCTTAGTCGCAGAGTGAAGTTGGGCTTCATGGCGAGCGCGCTCCGCGGGCGCGGGACGGCACGGCCTCCCCGGCGACCGCGGCGGCGGGAACCGGGGCTGGCGGGCGGCACCGCCTCCCGGGGCGGTGCGCACAGGTGGTCGGCCCCGCCCCCGCGCGCCCCGGAAGGCCCCGGCCTCCCAGCGCGCGCCGCTCAGGCCCTGGGCCGGGGTCCGACTCCGCGGGCAGCCGGCCCGCTCCCCGCGGCCCCCGCGCAACGGGCCGCACGCCAACCCGGAAAGGCGATCTACCGCGAAATCAGGCGCTGCCGGCGGGCGAGGGCCGCGCGCGACGTCCCTGTAGGGGGAAGACCAGAGCGGGGTTCGGCCGGCCGGGCCGACGCACGCGGGGCCCCCGGGGAGCTCCCCGTTCCTTTTCGCAGAAGCTCGGGCCCCGGCCCCGGCCGCCCGCGCGCCCTCTCCCGCCCCTCGCCCGGCTCACCAACAACAGGAGCAAAGTTGAGAGACGACAGGGCCGTCGCCGCCGGCCCCCTCGCGTCCTTCCTCCCAGCTGGGGACGGAGGCGGAGCCGCGCGGTTGCCCGGCGACGCGCAGTGTTTGTGCTCCGAGCCGTCCCCCAGCGCCGCCATGGCCAGCCCGAAGCAGTGCCGGCCCAAGTCGGCCCCGTGCCGCTCGCGGTCGCCGCCCGAGCAGCCGCTGCGGGTGAAGGTGGTGGGGCTCTTCAAAAGCTCCAGCTTTCAGGTGGCGAAGAGCGCGGCTGAGGTAACCGCAAGAAAACCGCACGTGTGGGCGGCCCTTCCGGTCTGCCGGTCTCGCGCCGCCTGGCGACGGGGGTCGGTGTTCCGGGAGGTAGTGGGGAAGTGTCCCCGCCGGCCTGGCTCAGTCCGTTGAGTCCCAGGGGGCAGGGACGGGTCCGGTGGACGTTCCACTTCGAGAAGGGCTACCTTTAAAGGAGGATCGGAGTGAAGGAAGGTTCAGAATCTTGCTGGGTGAGGGAGGGTAACCCCCCCCCCCCCCGTTATCCACATATTTTATTTCCACATCAATTTTTACTTGCGTTATACATTTTTTTAAATTCATGAAAAAATGTTTAGGAAGAAGTGATACGGTATAACCAACCACTGATTTTTGTTTGTTTTTTTGTTTTGTCACGAACTCCCTCCCCAAGCGATTTTTGGAAACTTCATTTGGGAAGTGATTTGGGACCCCGTCCTTTAAATTTTCTCTAGCATTTACTGCATTCGAATTAGGTGCTTAAGGGATTTCTCAAGAAATGACGCACGAGTGCTTTGGAGAATCCAGATATTTCTTTGTAAACACACGGAACGATATAAAAGGAAAAACACTTTAAGCGACTGGAAGAACTTGGCCAGGTCCGCAGTGGTGCAGCACACATACTACCCAAATGCAAGAGAAATGTAGAACTCGGCACATCTTTGGGGTTTGCTCCGGGAATGCTACTGTTAAGATTATCCCCAAATTCTCTCCTTCAAAACCCCACCAGACTCTGGGACCATGCCCTGTGCATGTTTGTGTATCCCAAAGTATCTAGCTGGATACCTCATACAAAATGTTCTCAAACAGAAGAAATCTTAAGCAACTCCTGCCTTCTTGCTGGCTCTAAGTCCACAAAGTTAAAGAAAAGTTTGTAATTATATCAAGCACAGAAATAGTAATGGTCGACCTTAAAACAGCCAGTTGTTTTTACTAGCAAAATGGGTACATTGATAATAGCACAAGAGTTGCATTTTGGGACATAGAGGCTATGGCAAACCAAGGCAATCTGCGAGATCAAAGGACAGGAACCTTATGGAGAAGAGGAGGAAGCTGAGAAGGGCTGCTCTGAAGAAAACTCCATTGACAGAAAGTGAGAGAGTTCAGGGTGGTGACAGTTTCTCACTGGCTGATTATCTTATTGGCCGCGCTTGGTGCGGAACTAGGAGACATTTTTCTCTTCCTTCTGCTGGAGGAGTAAAATAGACTTACTCCTGTTGGGCATGCAAGGTTTGTCTCCAGACCTACTCGGGTCTGCAATCGAGGAGGGGTGGTAGTAAGGCATGAGAGCTCCCCCTTCTGGCCTCCCGACGCCATTTAAAGTGAGGTTTCCTTTGCTCAGTTTCAGAGTAATTTGTGGAACAGGTGAGGTTTACATCAAGAGGAAGAGAATAAGCAGTAAGTCTGTGAAAATGATACATGGATCATCAAAATAAGCAGAAATTGTGGGCTGTTAGCTGGGCTGATGGGCTCTATAAAGTTCATGGCTCAAGCTGTATTTAATGAATTTAAGGAAAATTGTCCCCCCTTGTTTTTCTTTAGCTCCTTTTCTGAAGGCACAAGTTTTTTGTGCCTGCTCCACACTGTAGAGAAGGTGTTGGCAATTTTATTCCATAAAGCCTAGATGTTAAATTATTAGGCTTTCAGGGCCACCAGCTGTAGGGATCTCAGTCACATCTAGATTTTGAACAAAAGTGGCCAGACAATATGTAAATGAATGGTGGTTTTCCAATAAAACTTAATTATGAATACTGAAGTTTGACTTGCATCTAATTTCTTTCACATGACATGAAAGATGTCAACTTTTCATCTTTTTTCAACTCCTTAAAATCTGAAAATTTTTCTTAGCTTTCAAATCTTAGAAAAACAGACAGATTTGGCCTACTGGCCACAGCTTGCCTACAATGTCTTTGTTATATTAGTAATGTTAATTTTCCCTTGCTTAAGCTTTGACCTACTGTAGCTCTATTTGGATATGAAAACCTATCACTGTAAATTGAGTCAGTTTGACCTTAATAAAGGATATGGCTTTGAATAATTTCACAACATGATCATTTGGTGAGCAATCCTCAATACCGAATTTACTGTCAGAAATTTAGATTTGTGGAGAGTATTACATAGATTCTAATTTGGATGTAGTCTGTTCTAGACACTAAATTATGAAGAAAGTATGACGAAGTATGCTTAATTTGAAAACTGTTGGGCTTATTAGTTATTCTGTATGGTCCCCCAGTTAGAAACACAATTGCCCCACACTGAGCATGGATCCTAGAACTGTGACAAAGGACACATCATCACCTATTAGTTGTGCAAGAGTCTAAGAAGGAAATGACCTAACTGCTATTGCCCTCTGGTCCGAAGGGCAGGATACACTCATGCCCTGGTTTCTCCCCCTTGGAAATCCACCTTGATGAAGCATGCCAGGCTAGTGTCCTCTTTTAGGCCACAGTCGGACCGCTATGCTCTGTCCTTAGTGGAGAAGGTGCCCAGTGCAGCAGCCAGCTGTCACTTTTCCCTGTTGGGCAGATCTCTTCCTCAGCCCCACTCAGAAAGGTGAGGCCTGTTCATGCCTCACCTGCCTTCTCTTGCATGACCAGGAAGCAAAATGCAACATACCAGGAATTAACATTTTTTTTTTTTGACAGGGATTGTTAACCAGTAAGAATCTTCTCTGATCCATATAGACAAAATAATATATGTTAAACCAAAATATGCTCAGGATCTAAACCTAACATATTTAGTATTAACTTCACTTTTTCACAAAGGGTGTAACCACACCAATATCCTTTTGGTCATTCTCCACATATCAATAAATTAATAACATTTGCTTTTGTGAAAAGTATCTGTAGAGGGAGAGGGATGGGTTAAACAGGGGCTGGGGATTAAGAAGGGCACTTGTCCTAGTGAGCACCTATTGATGTATGGAACTGTTGAGTCACTATACTGTACACCTGAAACTAAAAAAACACTAGTTAAAAAAAAGTAACATCTTCTTTTCATTAAAAAAATAAAAGTATCTGTAGATCCACTACAGTTTAGTAAGAGTTTAATTTAGGGAAAAACTGGTCCTAAAAGAACATGGCAAATCACGAAATTTGTTCATTTGCTCATTCATTTGCTATGTGTGGGTGGTCCACTGTGTGCCAGATGTTGAGACCAGTGGGAGTACATGAAATCTAGGACATACATAGTCCTGGCCCTCAAGGAGCTCATACTCTAGAATAATGAGAGGCAAGTAAGCCAGAGCCCCAGGATGAGCTGGGGAGTGACTTAATGGAGGTAAGCACAGGGGCCTCTGGGAGCAAGAAGGGGACATCTAAGCCAGATTGTGTGGCCTGGGTATGTGCTATATAAAAGCTGAAGCCCCCCATAAAAAATGGAAATGATTTCAACTTTAAAAGAGAACTCACTCTAAAATAATTATTCTATTTTGAAACCTAGGCTCTGAAGACTAATTATCCATCCAAATTTGAAGATCCTATAATAGTTCCTCTTCAAGAATTTGCATGGGATCAATATCTACAGGAGAAAAAAAGGGTAAAGGATGCTTGGGATATGGGGAATGAGCAAAGTTTTGCTTCAATCACTCAACTATGCATTGTTTTGGAGAAACAGGAGTACTGATTTTAGAGCAACTAGATTTAATTTCTCTAAATTATATACTTTTCCTAAATCATTTCAAATCACTTTACCAGGCTGATTTTAAGAAAAAGTAAAACATTTACAGGATTTTCTTTTGGAAGCCATGGGATAAAGGTAAGTTTCAGACTCTCAATGCTGCTAGTTACCTCTGCCAATGGTTAGCCCGCTCTCCCTGCTCACTGCTTACTCACACTTCCTGTGACACCTGGGCACTTGTGGTCTTTACTCTGGAAGGTCTTGGTGGTCTACAGCACAGACACAGTGGGGGCTTGTGGCCTTGGGAGCTCTGTGACAGGCACCAAGTTCTCATACAACCACCTTGTCCTAATTAAGCTTTCTCTCTGCCTTCTCCCCACTAAAAGCACCCTTGGAGAATCCCAGGCCCCAGGGCTAGCAGAGCCTGCCTAGGGACAGCAGATACATTTCCTCTTGGGTGCCAACCCTAACCATTTGGTAATGCTGCCTAGAACATGTGACACGAAGAGTTCTAAGGTGGTATCCTGGCCCAGCCATACCTCATTCTGGGGTGAGGTGGGAATGGGGTACACTTCCTGCTTGCCATCCCTGGCCCAAACTGTAAAGTCCCAGTCCTGGTTTCCCTGCCCCACCCCCATCTCCCCAGTAGCTGATGAAAATCCCATGTCCCCTGACCAGCCCTGGTTGCACGAGGATGTCCTGTGACCCTGTGGTCATCCTACAGATAATGCTGCTGTACAGTACCATGCCACTGTGCAGTCCCATGAGTGCTGCAGGACAGAGTGCACAATACATTTGTTAAGTCTCATACCATTTT
The DNA here is from genome assembly GCF_022355385.1 of Mustela nigripes. Taxonomy (NCBI): domain Eukaryota; kingdom Metazoa; phylum Chordata; class Mammalia; order Carnivora; family Mustelidae; genus Mustela; species Mustela nigripes. The sequence goes on along the minus strand of NC_081561.1, from coordinate 127,573,936 downwards.
CAGAGCCATAATACATTCTCATTGAATTCAGATAGAATAGTCAAACACCTACATATGGCGCTTATTATAGGCCACACACTATTCTTTGACCTAGGTATCGATTAACTCCAATCCTTACAACTGGGATGTCCAGTGGTCCTGCTTTGCCTGGTTCTGAGGGCTTTCCTGGGAGCCAGAATTTCAATGCTAAAGCTGGGGCAGTCCTAGACAAACTAGGACAGCTGGTCAGGACAGTTGGTTACCTTAACAAAAATATGTTTTCCTTAATTTTTATCACCAAACTACTTAAACTGCCTACGAGTCTCATACTCTCCACCTACAGGAGAGCCATGATCTTGAGCTCTGTGGTCTGGACCCACTCCTCTTACAGATCCCACTGGATTCTTAGACCAGTGTGGATTCTCTTCTGCAGTTTCCTGTTATCTCAGCCTGGGTTATTGACCTTGGGATGTTTTGTGTTCTCTTCCTTCTGCACTTCTCATGGGGCCCAAATGAGGCCTTCTAGGTAATCACCGCTGCTTCTCTCCACCTTTTCTTTATTCCCTATCCTTCCTTCCTTCCCTTTCCCACCCTCATCTCTTAGACACCTGCCATTTTATCCTTTTCTTGTTTCAGGCCAGGTTTGGTCCTTCCTCAATGTAAGCATCGTGCACTGTGTCATATGTGGTGCTTCTTAGCACATCTGAGGTTAGGTCTGGGCTGGCCTTATGTTTTAGCAGAATGTAATGCCTCCTCTGAGTGGTGGCTTCTGGGCCTCTGGGAAGGCCTTTCTCTCCCCTCTAAAAAGGGCAGCATCTTATGTCTCTGTGCTGGAAAGCCCCAGAAACCAGTGGGTCCAGGCCACTATCAAGAGGCATAAGAGGAGGCCTCATGCACAGAGGACACACGGAGATGAAGCATCTACATCATGAGGCTCCAAGTAAAGCTTACCTTCTACTGCATTTCTCCCACCAGGTTAAATAAATATCCACGTTAGCCATAGCTGGGATAAATAAAGGTCCCTTTTTAAAGTTATGCATTCTATAAAATGTGACAACACTGATAAATCTAAACAGTTTAGGGGCTGTTGACCCGCAAGCTTTATCCGTGATTTATAGTTCAGCATGAAGAAGTTTATTTTTTTCCTCGAACCAGGTTTTGATATGGGTGTCAGGATGGGATCTGAAATCCGGGAGAAGAGCTGGGAGTGCAGCAAATGGGCTGGAAGTAAACTGTTCCCCAAGTCAGCAGTTCCCCAAGTGCGGGTCTCCAGCCCTGCAACATCAGCATCTTCTGGGATGTTGTCAGACATGCAAATTCTCAGGCCCCATTCTAGAATCAGAAACTCGGGTGGGGCTCAGGAATCTGTAATTCTGCTTGCCTGCTAACATTTGAGAACAGCTGTCCCAAATCATTCATACTTTTGCCAGGACTGGGACTGGGTCATAATAAACCGCATCTTCCGAGGGGGCATTAATCAGGGTCACACACTAGGGAGGTAGGAGGTTGACCGTTAGTGTTTGGATAAACACACCAATGTACTTCATTTTAAGGGGCTTAGACTGAAAAGTGTTGACAAAGGTGAGCTCTCTCCCTCCTTACCCTGGAGTGCACCAGAAGTTCCTGCCGGCCCCCCTGGTTCCCTTTCCCTGAACCCACTCCTGGAGAAAATCATTCTTTCTATCCTTGGCACTGTAAACCATGCATTACTCAGAACCCTTAGCCTTTCCAAGTATACACACAGTAAAATGTACTCAGAAATGAAGCCAGAGACTACATTTTGTTTTCAAGTTGACATAACACGTATGCTATGCACAAAAATTTTTATTACCAGATCACTGTCTACTTTGAATGACTGTACCATTTTTAGTATTACTTTTAGGTCCTTCTTTGCTTTCAGTGATGCCGGACTCTTAAAAATGTTCTTAAATTCTGTTTGAGAGCAAAATTCTAAAAGATGGCAAAAAAATCCATTATTTTTTTTTTAAAGATTCGGTTAGAGTCTATCCCAAGCTCTGGCTTGTGCTTATCGCAAGATGGGGTTCCCCCACAACCACGACCACAATACACTTTTTTTTTTTTTTTAATCCTCTTCCTTTATAGGAACTCAAGAATGAAATCTGGGAATATTCTTCCTATGTGATGTGTTTTGTTAACGATCAGCTCCTGGGTGATGCATTTGATCTTCAGAAATGGGCTCAGAAGATGTGGGATATAGTTGATTTTAAGCCCCCTGAACTTTATGAGGCACTTACTGTGGATTATGCTGCTAAATTCTTAACACACACCAAGGTAAGTTACACTAATTTTTAAAGAAAAATAGTGGAATCTTTGATCATTTATATTGATTCAGCATAAATTACTGATATCCTCACAAAGGAATATGAATGGTAGAACACTAGGTTTTAAGTTCTCAGCGGTCTATAATCCAGTTGCAAAGGATTATATATAATATTGCAGGATTTGGCTGAACAGTGTGCAAAGCAAGCATACCTCACAGCAGGCAGACTGCATGGGGAGAGAGCATCCCTGTTCAAACATTTCTACTCCCCATTAGAGATTTATATGCATTAATTAGCCATTTTAAAACATAAAGAGCCTCCCCCTGCTTCAGAGAAGTTCAAGCGAATCATCCATTCCCCTTTAGTATGAAAAATTTTATTTTATTTTATTTTATTTTTTTAAAGATTTTATTTATTTATTTGACAGACAGAGATCACAAGTAGGCAGAGAGGCAGGCAGAGAGAGAGAAGAGGAAGCAGGCTCCCTGCTGAGCAGAGAGCCGGATGTGGGGCTCGATCCTAGGACTCTGGGATCATGACCTGAGCTGAAGGCAGAGGCTTTAACCCACTGAGCCACCCAGGCGCCCCTAGTATGAAAAATTTTAATTAGTACTTTCTAACACCTAAGTGAGAGGTACTGCACTAAGCAAATGGAAAGTTTGAGAAGAAAGGTGACGTTTTAAATATTTTATTTGAGGGAGAGAAAGAGCACAAGTAGGGGGTAAGATGGGGTAGAGGCAAAGGGAGAAGCAGTTTCCCGCTAAGTGGGGAGCCTGACGTGGGGCTCAATCCCAGGACCCCAGGGTCATGACCTGACCTGAAGGCAGACACTTAACTGACTGAGCCACCTAGTCGCCCTGAAAGATGACATTTTAAATTATGACATATAGATGGCAAGAGCAGGACCAGACAAGCTGAGGTCCTGGAGAGGTTTCCAATGAACAGTCATGAAGCTTGCGGTCAAGGAGGGTGAGAGACAGATATCAGGGCGGAATGGCAACAGAGGTAAAAGTACTTTGTAATTCTGCTCAGAAGCTTGTTACAACACCAAGAACCGCATGCTGAAAATCATTTCACGCTTATAGTGGCCTGTGCCCACAGAAAGACCCAGTGCTAGGATTTGAGCCATAAAAAGGCAAAGGCCTTTGTTTCCTTCATCTTCATTTAACTGTTAATTGCCTTAAGCACAATCTGAAACATAGTATGAACTCAGTAAATGTCTGATGAATAAACAATGTGCTTGGAAAATACTAGAAACTCTGTGGTAAGGGGAGGAATGTAATATTCACAGCTGTTAATTCCTACACGGACAAGGGTCTAAAAGTGCCCAGTGTATTCAGGGAAGGGTGAGGGACAGCAAGGAGTCCAGAATAATAGGAAATGAGGCTGGGAACATGAGCTTATCAGTCACCACCAATACCAAGCTACTTACGGAGAAAAGGTTTGCATTGATAGGATATTGGTAACCTCACAACTGACAGGAAAGCTGGAGAACCAGGTTTTGGAAAGCAGGAAGGAACCAAGGGAGGCCTGGCAGCAGGAAAACGTGGCCAGAGTCACGTTCCAGAAGTGTGCAGCTGGGATGCTGCCATGGGTGCCTGCTGGCCCTGTGTTCATTGCCACCTTCACTGAGAAGTACTTCTCAACTGGTGTCTTTGCACCATTCCCTGGAGATCCAACGCCCCAGGCAGGAGCACCAGACTAATCCAACCCAAGTCGTATCCCCACACACCCTGGCTCTCACAGAGTTGGCGGGGAGGGAGAATAGTGTCTTTAGTGTCTTGAAAGGGTGGGGGTCCCAGAGGGAGTTTTCCAAATAGGATACATCCCCAGATGTTAAGGAGGGGGAGGAAAAAAAACCCAAACAGATCCACTAAAGAAAGGTTGAACTTAGTCCATTCTGAACTCCATTCGAAACGAAGGAGTTAGCTTTTTTTTCTAGAAGGGAGCTGAGCCAACAGAACTTTTCATAAAGAGTATGACTTAATCTTTGCTTTTTTGGAAAAAGTGTTAGGGCTGTGCAAAAACAGGGTGGAGTAGGGAGAGCTTGGTGGCAGGGTGATCACTTGGAACACTGCTAGAGTAGTGTGGCTTGGAGACGATGACAGCCTGAATTTATGGCAGTAAGGAGGAAGGACCCGGATTCCAGAGAAAATCTTTAAATTTTTTCGTGCAGAGGCTACATTTTTCTTGCTGCAGGGACTTGTTTACTTCTGGGCTGCAATGATATACCAGATAATTATGTTTGCATGTTTGGCTGCTAGGTGACATTACCTGGTGTCGTGCTTATTTACTCTTTCATTGGAATTGTCAGAATTATCTACTCTTGACAACTGCATAAAGATAATATATTGACACAGAGGGAAGTTTAATGATGCCTGAATGGTCTTACCCATTTCATAAATGAATTGTGATTTCTAGTGTATCATCTTTTTCTGCCCAAGCCTGTGACGTTTACTATATTATGCCTCTTATAATAAAGTTATAATATTCTCTTACAATTTAGAACTTGTAGTACAGAAGCTGAGGGGCACAAAAAAGTTAATCATAATTACTATGGACATAATACTACATACATTCCCGGGTGCCAGATAACACAATATTATTAGAGTCTCTTAATTAAAAAAAAAAAAAAAAGGCTTAAGTGACATGAAGTAGTGACAGTGATACCATAAAAGTGGTTTTATTTATATTTCCTAGGTTCTTAAGAAATAGGGCAGGGCAAGTTATGCAGCCTGTTAAATCAGGTGCCATCTTTCTGTATGAGAAGGGTGTCCAAGAACTGAAATGTAGCCCATTTAGATGTGCTCTGCTCCCTAAATGAGTGCTACCATGATGGAGACCAGGTTTTCATTCTGGATGCCTCTTTGTAAAACTAGACGAGATCACACAAACGTTAGCTGTCTCTACCAGAAAGGATGCCAGATGGAAACGAGAGCTGGGAGCATCTGGGAGCGTGAGATCATGACTGAAGTAATACGAAAGCACAGCATATTCTCTTCCCTTCCCCTGGTCCCACACCTCCTATGGATATGATATCCTTGTATTCCCACCCGGAAAGGACGTGGCCTGGCTCTGGGTAGCTCCTTGGCGCTCTCTCTCAAATTCTAGCACACATGTAACCAAACCCATGACACGCGTGCTGGATGTTTCCCCAAATTACTCAGAACAGAAAATTCCCAAAGGGACCCACTAGTGTTCCCTTCCACATCTAGCTTGCAATGTAGGGGATAACTAGGCCATGTGTTCTCAGTCTGGCGTGCAGGTAAAGGTTATTCAAAGCTTCACTACTAAAGGGTTTTAAAGAGCATGTTATTTAAATAGGTTGGAAAGACTTGATATAATAAAATGAAACAAACTTCTTTAATCATTACTTTAACTTTGCTGTTACATTATCCACTGTTGATGCTTTTTTTTTTTGTCAGAGAGCGAGCTTGCGCACAAGCAGGGGTAGTAGCAGACAGGATAAGCAGGCTCCCCACTGAGCAGGGAGCCCAATGCAGGTCTTGATCCCAGGACCCTGGGATCATGACCTGAGCTGAAGGCAGAGCTTAACTGATTGAGCCACCGAGATGTCCCTGCTTTTGAAATCTTATCACCAAAAACATTACTCTGTGGTATTTGGGGTCATTTCTAAGACTTTCTTCTAAGATACTGACCTGCATTCTCTTTTTCTCACTAATTTTAATAGCATGCTTTTGTGTTCTTGGACATTTCTATTGATTTTTATCCAATTGGAAGACTGGTTTTTGAGGTAAGAGGCTTTTTGTTGTTCTTATTTTTGCTATTTTTTTTAAATAAGTGGGAGGTGGAGGAAAGAATCTGTAACTGTCAAAATACTAAATATTTAATCTTTGAAAACTTTTATTCTTGTTTGTAGCTCTACTGTGATTCATGTCCCAAAACATGTAGAAACTTTCAAGTCTTGTGCACAGGAAAAGCAGAGTTTTCTCAAAGTGGAATCAGGCTACATTACGTAGGTTCAATTTTTCATCGAGTAGTACCAAATGGTTGGATACAAGGAGGAGGTAAGTTGAAAACCTTAAATGCAACTTAATTATAACATCAAATCAGAATGTCCAGAATTTTGTTTATCTACCTTTGTGAAGTGCGTATAGAATTAGATATATTTATATTAGATATTACATATATTGAAAGGGTATTTTATATGCCCGAATGATTAAGACATTCATACTTTTAAAAAATGTCCTAAATTTTGAAATAAACAAATCTATAAAGTTTTGTTACACAGAATATTCCAAATTAAAAAGTGATACAAGAAAGGAAGATACCTTTTATATAAAAAAATATAATTTTAAATGTTCATCTAAATAGGGGCACCTTGGGGTGCCTGGGTGGCTCAGTCATTAAGTGTCTGACTTCGGCCCTGGTCATGATCCCAGGGTCCTGGGATCGAGCCCCACATCAGGCTCCCTGCTCGGCAGGAAGCTTGCTTTCCCTCTCCCACTCCCCTTGCTTGTGTTCCTGCTCTCACTGTCTCTCTGTCAAATAAATAAATAAAATCTTTTAAAAAGTAAATAACTAAATAAATAGGGGTGCCTGGGTGCCCCAGTTGGTGAGCATCCAGCTCTTGATTTCAGTTCAGGTCATGATCTTGGGTCATGAGATAGAGCCGCCGAGTCATCGAGCTCCACATCAGGTTCCATGCCCAGTGTGGGGCTTGATGAAGATTTTCTCTCTCCCTCTCCTGCACCTCTTTAAAAAAAGAAAAATGCTCACCAAAATAAATAGGAGTACCTAGAAAATACAGTGCTTTTAAGACATATCCTAAAGGTAGGAATTTGAAAACAACTTATTTCTCACCAAAGATGTTACATTGTTACAGTATAAAAGAAAGAGGTAAAGCATTTTGTTCTCCATTTTCGCTTTCTTTTTAGGTCAGTCCTTTGACTTCACACAGACTAGGTCTCTGACTAACAGTACGAAATTAAATTTCAAAGGCCTTTTGGAAGGTATCCCACAGGGAACAATCAGGCAGCAATTTAAAAATAATTGGCTTAGAGTGTAAGGAGATTTGCTTGAACTTGATGAAATATGCAGAGGCTTAAAATTAATAATGCTTAATTATTTTTCTACAATCTGGAACATTCTGAAGCTGATGAGAAATATGCCAGGCATTTGTATGAAAATTAACTTTTTTTCCTCAGTTTCTCTAAAACTGAGATCATATCACCCATAGTGTTATCTAACCTCATTATTTTCTCACTTCATATACATTTATGGTATGTCTTCTGTGTCAACAAACATAAACATGTACAATTTTTAGGGTATGTCTAGCTTTTCATATATTGCTATACTAATTTACAGTTGGCTCTTGAACAATAAGGAATGTGAACTGTGGGGGGTCCACTGATTTTTTACAGTACAGTACTGTAAATGTATTTTTTCTTATGATTTTCTTTTTTGTTTATATTTATTTATTTATTTATTTATTTGAGAGAGTGAGAGAGAGAGAGCATGAACAGGGGGAAGGGTAGAGAGAGAAGCAGGCTCCCTGTTGAACAGGAAGCCCAATGCAGGACTCAATCCCAAGATCCTGGGATCATGGCCTGGGCCAAAGGGAGACACTTAACTGATTGAGCCACCTGGATGACCCTTTTTCTTTCAAAGATTTATTTATTTGAGAGAGAGAGAGTACGCCCGTGCGCACATGCGGGTCAAGGACAGAGGGAAATGGGGAGAGAGTCTTAAGCACACTGTGCTGAGCATGGAACCCCTTGTGGGGCTAGATCTCATGACCTGGAGATCATGACCTGAACCAAAACCAAAAGTTGAATGTTTAACTGACTGTGCCCCCCAGGGACCCCTTCCTTATGATTTTCTCGGTAACTTTTTTTTTCCCCTCTAGCTTCCTTTATTGTAAGAATACAGCATATAATACATAAAACACACAAAATATGCATTGACTATTTATGTCACTAGTAAGACTTCTGGTCAACTGTAGACTATTAATAGTTAAACTGAAATTTAATTTAACCCCTGCATTGTTCAAAGGTCAACTGTAACTAATTCCCCAGTGGTGAACATGTAGATTGTTTTTAAGTATTTTTTGGTATAAAACCATGCTCAATGGGGCCAATATCAGGATTTCCTGAAACTTAGTTCAGTGTTGACTATTATGTTCTGGGCTCTCAGATGCTATGTTTTTTGTTTTATTTGGTTTCTGGTTAGAGGTGCACCTCCCCTTCTAGAGCCCCAGCACAAGATTTGGGAAAAGTGGGTCATATGACTTGTTTACTTATTTGAAATAAAATTTCCAAATAGTAGCATGCACACATCTTGGTTCATGATTTCAAATGACAAAGCAACAAGGTTAGTTAAGGACAGTGAGAACAAGTGCTGATTATTAGATTCAAACCCAACTGATACATACCAGTTGTTCCACTTAGGACGTAGGCACTTAGCATCTCTGAATCAGTTTCTTCTTAATCATAACATGGGGGAAAATATGATATCATAGGATGTGGCAAGGGTTCAGGATTCAGTGACATGGTATATTGGAAGTACCAAGCTCTATAAACGTTCTCCCTTCAGATACCAGATTTGCACAAGACTGTGGGGAGAATTTTGGAATATGGTTAATGTGGTTTTATGCATGCTTCAGGATGCCTCCCAACACTGCTGGTTGCCTGATGGGACCAGCAGGGCCTACATGGTCGACACTACCCCTAGCCTCACCTCATCCTCTGACATCTCCCCTTGCTCTGCTCCACACACTGGCCTCCTTGCTGTTTCCTAAGCACATCAAGCATACATGAGCTTCAGGTCTTTTGCTTTTTCTCTGCCTGGGACACACCCCACCCAGCTATGCCTCAGTGAGCCCCTTACTTCAACCTCCAATCTGTTTTGGATTTTTGCCCAGAGTTCATCTCAGCAAGACTTCCTGACCGTCCTATTTAAAACTGCCACTTCGCTCTCCATACAGGTCTCCTCACCTACTTCCCTGCTGCTCTCCTATCCCCTAATTTTTATTTTAAAAATATTTTATTTTGGTTCATAGCACTTTTCATCACTGGACATAATATTACGTATTTCCTGAAGAATTTGTTTAGTGTCTGTTCTTCTTCATTAGACTATAAATAAGTTTCACAAAGGTAGAGGATTTTATCTATTTTGTTCACTGTTATATCCCCAGGTTCCAGAACAGTGCCTGGTATATAGTAAATTCTTAAAAAAAATACTGTTGAAAGGATGAACAAATAAATGGACAGATAAATAAGAAATATACATTCTACTCATTTGTAAAGTACAAAATGAAAGAAGATATCAAGTCGTGAAGCCACTTTGGTGGGATTCTCCTTTTGTGGCTCCAACAAGGCTTACTGCTTTCCGAAGGACTTCTTCTTCTTCTTTTTTTTTAATTAATTAATTAATTATTTTTATAAACATATTATATATATATTTTAAAATATTTTATTTATTTGACAGACAGAGATCACAAGTAGGCAGAGAGGCAGGCAGAGAGGGGGGGGAAGCAGGCTCCCTGCTGAGCAGAGAGCCTGACACGGGGCTCAATCCCAGAACCCTGGGATCATGACCTGAGCCAGAGGCAGAAGCTTAAACCCACTGAGCCACCCAGGTGCCCCCATATAATATATTTTTATCCCCAGGGGTACAGGTCTGTGAATCACCAGGTTTACACACTTCACAGCACTCACCAAAGCACATACCCTCCCCAGTGTCCATAACCCCCCCCTTCTCCCAACCCCCCCTCCCCCCAGCAACCCTCAGTTTGTTTTGTGAGATTAAGAGTCACTTATGCTTTGTCTCCCTCCCAATCCCATCTTGTTTCATTGATTCTTCTCCTACCCCCTTAAGCCCCCATGTTGCATCACCACTTCCTCATATCAGGAAGACCATATGATAGTTGTCTTTCTCCGCTTAACTTATTTCGCTAAGCATGATACGCTCTAGTTGCATCCACGTCGTCGCAAATGGCAAGATTTCATTTCTTTTGATGGCTGCACAGTATTCTATTGTGTATATATACCACATCTTCTTTATCCATTCATCTGTTGATGGACATCTAGGTTCTTTCCATAGTTTGGCTATTGTGGACATTGCTGCTATAAACATTCGGGTGCACATGCCCCTTCCGAAGGACTTCTTGAGATAGATTTTAATACATTTTGTCATCATCATCAGCATCAATATAATGAGGGTGCGGATGGTGATAATGAGAAGATGCATTCCCTAAGCATGCAATGCTGCATGACCACGGCCACCTGTGAACAAGCCTGATGCTCTGCCCGGCATTGCACTAAGTGCTGTCAGTAGAACCTGATTTTCTTTAATCCTCAGGATTACCTGCAAGACACTGACCATTATTTCTCTCTATACAGATGAGGAAACAAGCTTGAAAAAGGTAACTAACATCAAGATTGAAATCGAAGTGGGCGCCTGGGTGGCTCAGTGGGTTAAAGCCTCTGCCTTCGGCTCAGGTCATGATCCCAGGGTCCTGGGATCGAGCCCAGCATCGGGCTCTCTGCTCGGCAGGGAGCCTGCTTCCTACTTCTCTCTCTCTGCCTGCCTCTCAGCTTACTTGTAATCTCTGCCTGTCAAATAAATAAATAAAATCTTTTAAAAAAAAAAAAAAAGATTGAAATCGAAGTCATCTGATTTTAAAGTTTACTTTGGACCACTACTCTGCATTGTGGAATTTGTCATCAGAAGTATCGAAATAACATTAGGTATAGAAGGCTGAAATCATCACTAGCCATCAGGGAGATTCAAATTAAAACCACATTGAGATATCACCTTACACCAGTTAGAATGGCCAAAATTAGCAAGACAGGAAACAACATGTGTTGGAGGGGATGTGGAGAAAGGGGAACCCTCTTCCACTGTTGGTGGGAATGCAAGTTGGTGCAGCCTCTTTGGAGAACAGTGTGGAGATTCCTCAAGGAATTAAAAATAGAGCTTCCCTATCACCCTGCAATTGCACTCCTGGGTATTTACCCCAAAGATACAGATGTCGTGAAAAGAAGGGCCATCCGTACCCCAAGGTTTATAGCAGCAATGGCCACGGTCGCCAAACTGTGGAAAGAACCAAGATGCCCTTCAACGGACAAATGGATAACGAAGATGTGGTCCATATACACTATGGAGTATTATGTCTCCCTCAGAAAGGATGAATACCCAACTTTTATAGCAACATGGATGGGACTGGAAGAGATTATGCTGAGTGAAAGAAGTCAAGCAGAGAGAGTCAATCATCATATGGTTTCACTTATTTGTGGAGCATAACAAATAGTATGGAAGACAGTTAGAGAGGAGAAGGGAGTTGGGGGAAATTGGAAGGGGAGGTGAACCATAAGAGACTATGGACTCTGAGAAACAATCTGAGGGGTTTGAATCGCCGGGGGGTGGGAGGTTGGGGGAACCAGGTGGTGGGTATTGGAGAGGGCACAGATTGCATGGAGCACTGGGTGTGGTGCAAAAATAATGAATACTGTTATTCTGAAAATAAATAAATACATTTAAAAAAAAAAAGAAGGCTGAATTCAAGTACTGATTGAAAGGGTGTCAATATAAAATATTTCCCTGGGAGATGGGAAGCAAAGGGCAAGAGGAACGGTGGGTGTTCTAGAGAGGGCAAAGGAGTACCACAGATGCTGACATGAATCAGTAGTGGGGGCGAACCACAGGCAGATTTGTCTGAGCAAAGTGAACTCTACGATCAGAAGGAATTGGTGCTGGAGGACCTTCGACTTCCCCAATCCTGGATTTAGTCTTCAGCCACTGCAGTGTACTCCTGAGAGATGCCGAGGGCTCTGGGTGAACCACGAGGGGAGTATCAGGCCGAGCAGGGTTGAAGACTTCCGGCTCAATGATCAACTTCTGAGCCCGTTCCTGAATGGAATTTATAGATTTTATTTATTTATTTGACAGACAGCAATCACAAGTAGGCAGAGAGGCAGGCAGAGAGAGAGGAGGAAGCAGGCTCCCTGCTGAGCAGAGAGCCCGATGTGCGGCTCGATCCCAGGACCCTGAGATCATGACCTGAGCTGAAGGCAGAGGCTTAACCCACTGAGCCACACAGGTGCCACCATGAGTGGAATTTAAATTCCACATGCCTGTCCTGAATCAAATCTCTACGCGTGCTTGCTATTGCATCCGGTTTCTTTAAAACAGTGCACGTTTATTATAGGTAACTCACGCTGAGTTAAAATGGCACAGTCTTTCAACAGAGATGTATTGTATGCTGTGCTCCAGGAAGGTGAAAGAGGGCTGATGGGGAGGCTGGGGGTACAGAGCTTAGAGACCCTTGTTTCTACTAGAGTCCGCTATTTCTAGTAGTCTGCTCTATTTCCCTTTCAGCGGTGGATGGAGAAGAAGTCACTTGTGTGTAGAGGACGTTTACAGTAGCAGCGCTGCCTGAGCCCAACTCCGCGCATGTCGCGCACAATGCAAACTGGGACGTGATAAATACTTGTTAAAAAAATCCCCCTCGTTACGTTGTAAGGGAACTTCCTTTCCAGAATACTGGCTAAATAAATGAATTATCACACTGGGGGTTCCAAGGAATGAAAATTTGAACACTGACTCTATTTAGAGCATCTATTTTTATTCCTCCTCTAAAAAGACCTCACTGTTCCTATTTCATTTTTCAGTCTGGTCTTTCCATTTTCCTGAAAAGCAAGAAGGACTGTGGAATAACTTGTGAGGCAAGCAGACTTTATATGAACACACTTCCTTTAAATTGTGACCACAATTATGATTAAATGCATCATCATTTCAAAGGGTCTGCATCATAATTTCACCTACTTCAAAGAGTTCTTATCAGGGGAATGGGATCAGGAGTGTTAAAGTGCCTACAAAATGCAGTGAAATCACTACAGTAATATTTTCATGGTTTAGATATTGATCAATTATGGATCTTAAAACAGTAGTCATTGGTATAAATGGAATCACAATTTAAAGCTTTTTCCTCCAGCCTTTACTCTTTTTTAGGCTCAAAATTCTAATGTTTGCTCATTGTTATTTATCAGATATAGTAGAAGGAAGAGGAGATGATGGAGTGTCGATTTACGGACCAACGTTTGAAGGTATGTGTCTTTAAATTCTGTCAGTCTGTATCAGCTGATAAATCTAACAAGACTGGATGATTCACAACTCCAAATAAGATGGTGTTTGGGATAACACTGAAAGTGGGAGTTAAAAACGGAGTGGGGGAAGGTACCCCAGTCTAGTCCAGAACAGCTTTGTATACACATTTTTTTCCCTCTGCCTAATTATATTATTCCTTTAGGCTAAATTTCTAGAATTAGTATTGTGGGGTCAAAGGGAATTTATATTTTTAAGCCTTCTAATTTGCCGTGCCCGTACTCAGAATTTGGTACTTTGATAATCATCCCATTAAGACTGCTGTTGGGGATCGTTGGAAGATGGGGTCATGGTGATGGCATAGTTTTTGAATTTTTTGAAATTCCAACATAAAAACAGACTGTGTAAGTAGATAGAAAAACTAAAAACCCATGGATGACATTTACAACAAAACTAGGTGACAAGGTATCTAAATGAATTCTCAATACAAACAGATGAGGACAAACTACCTATAGCTATGAAATGTGCATGGTGTCGGCATCTATGTGGGAGAAAGCAGCACTTCTGGCTGTCTCGAGAATAGCAGAACTTCAAAATAGCCAACAGTGTGTGAGTGTAAGAGGTACCTGGCAAGGTTTGAGGCTGGAGCAGCCTAACCTCTCTGAACTCTTGAAACTGATCTGAAAGGGCACTCTTCCAGGACAGGCCCACAATGAGGAGATGTTACTGTGAATGAAACCAAAGTTATGCAGGGTAGCCGGGCAACAGTGACAAAGGAATGGGGAAAGAGCCAGGAAAGCGCAGAAAGCAAGTTGCCATATTGTCGAACACTACATGAAAACAGCACAAGAGGGAGCTTTGTGAATTGAGAAAAGCGACATCCTAAACACGTAGGAAACCTAATTTTATATAAAAACTGGCAACAAAAAGTTTCATGGTGAAGTGAAAGAGAATAAGGAGCAGAGGAACATCACTACAGATCATGAAAGCACACTAGAAAGACATGCTCACAAAACAGATCAAAACTGTACAAATTTTCAGAATGAGCCAGAAGACACAGAGAGTATGATACAAGACAGGAAAGAACTCATAAGTCAGAATTAGAAAAACTTAGAGGTTACAGAATTAGGGAAGAATTAGCAGTAAAAGAACATTTCAGAGATAAACTCGAAGGAAATAAGGTCAAATAAACTTGACAGATATGCATGTCTTAAAAGAAGTAAAAGGTGGAAGGGGGGAATTTTTAAAACCAAAAAATAATGAAGATAAAAGGATTTATAAGAAAGTCACAAATAGCTAGAAAGAGAAGATCCAACATATGGATGGCAAATTGTCCCTAATGGCTTAAATGAATGCAAGGGAATAGACAAAATACTAAGAACTAATGTTGAAAAAAACTGTCCAGAATTTAAAAAGGATTTGATGAGTTTCACACAAATTATGAGAGAGACCTTGACATCAAGATTGGTGATGAGCAGTAATCACATAGTTACTGTGAAACTAAAATTTAATGAGGAATCAAAGGTGAGAGTATGATATATAATGACTGTATCTTTAGCCTACTCTTTCAAAACTGGAAGAAAATGTAAAGAACATATGCAAAAACTTTAAACTATTTTCAGTAATTACACTGGTGATGGTATTATTTTGAGACTTTTATATCTGTAATATGGAAAAAGTAAGTAATTATAGGATTTCCTAAATTCATCATTTCAGGTGTCCTTGCGAATCATGATTTTCAATGTGCAAGAAGGGAGATACAAATCAAATATGACAGAAGCCAATAAGTCAAATATTCTGTACTGGAAATACTGGTTTAAACTCACAAAGTATCATATCTACCTATATAGCTCTATCCACTGAATTGGACAAGGACTAACTTAGTAGCATCACACACTCCTAGCATTTACATTGGTGTTCTGAAGTGTTATTTCTCACTTAAAGAAACCACGGTTCCTCAGGGAAATGGCAGGTTTCAGTTCCAGGACAGGACATTACAAAATGAGCCTTGAAACTCATGTTTAGTCATGCTATTATCAGATAGCAAGAAAGCTATTAAAGATTTACTAGGGTCATGTCAAAGGCCTTGGGAGACAACTTGAAGAGGCTCTCACTGGCCAAAGATTTGAACTTCAAAAAGAATAGTAATTGCAAATAATTGAAACCCAACAAATATTTTAAATCCATGAATTCATAATGACATCATATTATAAAATAAAGCCTAATAGCTTATCTTTGAGGGAATGATGGGAAACAAATTCATTATCTTGAAAAACTGATAAACAAAAGCAAAGAATCAAGCATTTATCTTGCCTTTCCCATATGAACTGTACCAAATTGTAGGTAAGAGAAAATTGCTACTTACAACAGCATTCCAATAGATAGATGAGAAAGAAATAATAGAATTAGAATAGTATCATTTTGCTGCTCCAGTGAAATAGTGGATCTAAGCCTTTGCTGCATTGTTATCTGCTAACTTCACAAAAACAGGGACAACCAGACATTATGAGCCTTCTGTGGAAAGAACGTACCACCAAAGGGACGGAACATGAGTTTGATTAAGCCTCTGGATCCAGCTGCCAATCTGTAGGAAATATAGCTAGTTCTGATGTCATGTGGTCCTAAAGATCTCTGCACTATGAAAATCATGCATTAAAAACTGCAGGACTTATGGCAAATGTGAGGTGCGAGAAAACCCTTCCTCAGTGAAACGTTAAAATACAGAGTATCCTCATAAAACCAGTAACAGTTTAACATCTATTTATATGGTCAAGAAACACAGAAATACTAGAATGAATTTGGCACTCTACCTCGAAAGCTCCCTGACGTTTGAGGAGGTGGTGTGGGAAGAGGTGTAGCTTGTGACTGATTGTGAAGTGGTGGAAGGAGGGCTCTCTGAGATTGGAGGCAAGCTGTAGCATCAGATGTGGGTGGACACAGCTCATACTGAGGTCACCTGTGGCAGATGTCTGAGGTGTGGGTGTTTCGATGCAGCTCAGTTCAGCTGCGAGCCATTTTCTACATTTACCTGGTGTTTCTCCTAGACATTGCACGTAAACATGGGCAAGATTCGTTAAGCTCAGATGTTCCCAATATATCAAATAAGCTGAAATTGACTTGCCCTCTCAACATAAGTATTACAGGCAAGAGGACAAGACAAAGAACACAGAAACATACTGAAATGCCTGAAACACGTGCAGTCAGCAAACTTTGGACTGGGAAAAATTCTAGAGGTTAAAGAGCTCAGGTTTATTAACAGATAAAAGAAAGAAAAAGAAAACAACAGTCTCTCTCTACTGAGTTTAAAAAAAAAAAGTAAAGAGATAGACGCAGACCTTGAAGATTAAGAGACTTAAAATTCATAACAAGTCTTTTAAAATGGTAAAGACTGGGGAACCTGGATGGTTCAGTTAGTTATGCATTTGCCTTCAGCCTGGGATACAGCCATGCACTGGGCTCCCTGCTGAGCAGGGAATCTGCTTATCCCTTCTCCCCCCATCTCTTCCCCTGCTCTCTTTCCCTCTTAAAATAAATAAATAAATAAATAAATAAATAAATAAATAAATAAATAAAATCTTAAAAAAAAAAAAGGCAAAAACTAGACTACCTAGTAACTACTAATAGCTGTGTACTAACTACTAACACTGTTGACCTGAAGCCTTATCAAAAACACAAACAGTTGATTAACCATTTTCTCCCTTCCAAGTATTAACCAGGCCTAACCCTGCTAAGCTTCTGAGACGAGGCGAGATCGGGCACGTTCAGGGTGGTATGGCCATAGACTGATCAACCATTTTCTTACAATGAAATAAGCTAAAGAAAATGTTAAGAAAATCATAAGGAAAAGAAAATACATTTATAGTTCTGTCCTGCACTGAAAAACATCTGCATATGAGTGGATCCCTGAAGATCAAAGCTAGTGCTATTCAAGGGCCAAGTATATAAGGAAATATTAAGCATGAGAGCATTTCAAAATCAGGGAAGTGGTTACTTTTGAACTAGACAAGGCACTTTTGGGAAAGCGGGCCTCAGTGGGGATGAAAAGGGTGTTTCCCTTATAATAACTAATAATAATTTTAATTATATGTTAGTTTTCTATGGCTTTTGTGTCTAAGTTTTAATACAATGAAAAGGTTTTAAAAAAGTAATATTGAATGAATACCAAAGTGAAGGGAAAAGGAAAAGCCAATTTCCTTCTAAGTGCAAGTGGAGCCAGCTTTATCAAATGAAACTGGGCAAATTACATCATTTATTTATTTATTCATTAATAAACATTCAACTCTTGGGTGCCTACATGGTGCTAGGGCCTTAAGATACAAAGATGATACGACCAAGCTTCTAGCCTCGAAGATTTTAGGTTTGGTGCAGACAGATACTCAAAGGGATTAGCTACCAGCACGGTGCCAATGGAGGTTACAGAGGAAGAACTGAGCGCTGTGGAAAAGAACCAACAGCTTCCTGGGAAAGTTGGGGGCGGTGGCCCAGAGTAGCTTTTGAGTTGGGTCTTAAAATAAAACATTGCAGATGGGGAAGGGATGTTCCTGGATCCTTTCCTAATAAGCTGCATCCCTGATGAAAATCCACTGTATGGGTCCACCCCACGGCCGCTGTCAGATCACCTGGAGTCCTGTTCAGAGGCACTGTCTCAGACAACTTGGGCCTTCTGTCCAGCAGGAGACACATCTCTTAGCTCCTGTCCTTGCCTGCCCCCTGGACAACCTGTGCCTCTGGTGATTGTCCCGCACTCCTATCCTTACACAGTTACAGTGGAGGCGACTGTCCTCTGGTGCCCGGGGAGGCCCAGTGTGTTCAGGGAAGCCTCCATTACTCAGGATCAGAAACTCAGTAACCCAGCAAATGAAAAGGAGAAATGCCCCCAAGGAGAGATGAGTAACTGCTCAAAACAGCAAAGCTTTGCTGGGTTTCCTCCCTCATCCACCCCCGGGGGATATGTACACAAGGGCCAGCCAGTGCTTCCACCTCCCCCTGTCTCTCACTGAGCCCTGTTACCACGAGCTGCAGATCTGAAACCCGGGGCTTGCTAAAAAATGACTACAACCACTAAACTCACTTTTATTAAGCTAAGCACAGTGAATTTAAAAGAATGTAATAAATAATAATTAGATGATTATTTTATAAATCAGTTAATCATTTTTTTTAACTTGAAGGAAGTCCATTTTGCTTTGTTTCAAATCGCAAGTTTTTTAAAATTGTCTCCCCAAATCCTATTCTGAATGTTAAGAAACTGAATATTAGCCCTTTCTTTCCTCCATGTATAATATCCCTAATCCTTCTCCTGGTCAAGGATTGGCAGTTGAGTGGTTTGGGCTGACTAGAGAAAAATGTCATTTATATAAAAAGCAAAAGAAAAATATTTTAAAATATTGGATTATTCTTGTCACGTTAAGTAGACCAGTCTGTTAATGTTAGCTTGTGCCCTAATTCACAGATAGAGCACTTAATATCCATTTGTCTAGTTCTTAGATCTCCTTGCCTTTAAATGAAAGTGTTCAGGGTGCCTGGGTGGCTCAGTTGGTTAAGCATCTGCCTTTGGCTCAGGTCATGTTCCCAGGGTCCTGGGATTGAGCCCCACCCACATCGGGCTCCCTGCTCAGCGGGGAGTCTGCTTTCCCCTCTGCCCCTCACCTCACTTATGCTCACTCACTCTCTCTCATATAAATAAATAAAATCTTTTAA
Organism: Mustela nigripes; assembly: GCF_022355385.1. Classification (NCBI taxonomy): domain Eukaryota; kingdom Metazoa; phylum Chordata; class Mammalia; order Carnivora; family Mustelidae; genus Mustela; species Mustela nigripes. The sequence continues at coordinate 127,554,911 of NC_081561.1, read as the reverse complement.
AAACATGAAAATGTTCATGAATAAATGGCACACAGCCTGATGTACTGTCAGTACTGAGTAACTGAAAATAGTACAGTCTGGGTAGCCATTTAAGGGCTATTTATTTTTTTTTAAATGTTGAGACTTCTATATGGAAAGTGCATATGTACAATTAAGGCATAATTTTAAAGCAAATCCCCGTATTACCATCCTTGTCAAGAAAGAAAATTTGCCAGCATACCAGAAGCACCCTATTTGTCCAGCCTCAGCAATACTCCACCTCCCTCAGAGGTAACCACTAGCCTGCCTTTCTTCCTTGCTCTCCTTGATAGGTTAACCACCCAGGTAGGTATCCCTAAACAATATAGTTAAATTTTGCCTGGTTCTGAATTTTATGTAAATGGAATCACACTGTAGGCATTCTTTGTGTCTTACTTCTTTAGTTCATCCACTGCCTATGAAATTCATTCATGTTTTCTAGAGCTGGAATCCTCTCACTGTCACTAGTGTTCAATGTTATAAACATACACTAAGTGTTTATCCCCTTAAGTGTTCATGAATACTGGCTATTCATTCCTAATGTCACACAACATGATCAGCATGTATACTTATAAATGCTTCATTAAAGCAACAATTAAAACATGCCAAGTAGCACCAGTTCATGTACTTTTATGTAATAATAAAGAGTATATAGCTGTTATTATTTAAATATGATAGCAAAAATAGAACATTTGGTTTACAAAATTAATATTGCAATATTCAGGTCAGATTTTTACTTGATATTACTGCCTTCAGCAAATTATATGGAAATGTCCTAAACTATCTGATTATACTTTTACCAGAGAGAATGCATGGCAGTTTTCCCAGACTTGTGGTAGTTGCTTCCTCTATAAGCATCAGAATGACTTTATTTGAAACAGATTGAGAAACTGATTTTCTTCAGCCCATAAATTGATTTTTTTCCATAAATTCTGATTTCTATTTCAAATAGTTACATGTTGCCCTTCCCATTGTATGTTATAAATGAGGCCAATTTTGACCACAGAGCAGTAACTACGATTCCTATTTTATGGTAAGTGGCAGAGGCAGGAATTCCTGAGTCACAGACAATGGAATGAGAGGCTCCTGAGATCCTACCATAGCTTTTAAACTTCCTTCCATGTCTCAATTAATATGACCTAAAAATAAAATTATTATTAATTATGCTAGTTTAGCCAGCACTCAAATTTTAAAATTTTTCTATTTTTTACCCAGCAATAAAAAAGATGTTTGAAAAAAAATGTTTTTTGTTCTTCCTACTTCACTTTCTGGTAGGTTGTTGAAATTTTTCCTTTCCATTCAGGGCTGATAGAGTTAAACTAATCTAGAACAGTTAATTATCCCATTCAAAAAAAGTTGAGGGGGTGATGAAGGGTTGGTTGAATAAGGATCTATTATTTTCCCTATCCTCAAAAACTTATGTGAGCACATTAAGTTTACATTTTTTATATAACTGAAAAGTCTGAAGCTCTGCACTTAACCCTCAGAACATACTAGGCACTGTAAAAATATTTGTCAAATAAACAAATGTTGACTTAAACCCGGGATTTTCACTCTCCATCTTGTTACTGATAAAAAAAAAAAAAATACTTCTCTATTACTGTAAAAATACTGTTCGGATAGTCATTTTTCAGGAAAGCTTCTCTAAAGACAGAATTTTATGTGGAACTCTATTTTGTCACTGGTTCTGGTCTTTAAGTAGATAATCTGTTCCTGCAAGGCTGGGGGTCCACTCCATACCCCAAGTGAGCTGTGAAGGAGGCACCAAGGGCCCCGTCCCAGTGGCAGCTCATGCTGAGTTCATATGGGAGGTCACTACAACCTGTTTCAGAGCAGAGACTCCCACCAGTAACTGTGTAGAGAACAAGAAGGGGAGGGTTGGCTCCCCGCCCTGCTGTGGGAGCTTTCCAAGAGTAGAAACAGGTGGAATTCTACCCAAGGGCTTTACCTGGTGTGGCAGAGTCACCAGCTGAGTCCCCTCTGTTGTGCCGTCACTGCCAGTCTTGAAGTGACAAGCCTTGGGTCTTTAAGTTCCATGGCAGCACCTTTTTAAAACAATCGTTATCATTACTTATTTTTCACACATTTTTTTGAGGTGAACACATTTTAAATTTGTAAGTTATGAGCTGCCTATACCTACATATTAACTTTAAAAGTTAATGAAACTTTAAAAGTTCTCCCATAATCACAGAATTTTGGGTAAAAAAATGTTATGCTATAAAATTTTTTTTTAGTGTTTACAGAATTTAAGAAACATTTATCATATATCTAAGAACAATGACATGCCATTTTGCTAAAACTCTGAATCTTTACTTTGGGCAGATATTTGTGCCACGTAATTTTCTGTAAAATTAATGGATTATTTCTTAATTGCTCTGAAAGGAATACAGAGCATCAATGTAATTATACAGACTCATTTGTACAAAAGTGCTTTATTTGCATTTCACAAGATTTCAGAGGTTTTTACTCAGTTGCAATTTAACAAGCTAAAAGCTACTACTACGGATATGGCTTAATTGCTCAGTTGGTTTAGCTGTGAAACTTCAAATGCTTAGCAACTGCATCTTCAGAAAATCTTGACACTTAATGCTCATACCTCTCAATTACTCCCAGAATCTTATAAGGTTATTGAATGAAAGCTTTTCATGAATTTCTCTTCCACCACTTCCTTCCGTGTTTTTGAGTTTGAAGGTAAATGTAACCTCATACTAGAAATGCCACATCCTGAAAGAACAGCTTAATTCACCACTATACACTTCTCTTCACTTGTTAACTTTACAAAAAAAAATAAATAAATAAAAATAAAAATCACTTTTCACAAAATCTTGGTCAATCTATATAAAGTTTGAGATTAAAATTTATTTAAAGACTCCAAAAAAAAAAAAAATTATGAATCCCCTTCATTTCATCACCAACATTTAAGCCCACATACATACCAGTTAATGTACTAGGAGGCCCTAGGAGTAAGGCTATCCTGAGACAAGGGCCTGCACACACTAGAGAAGAAAAGCCATGTGAGCGATGGCACAGGTCATAAAGACAACCACAGAGGGCTGTATAAGATGCTGTGAGGGCAAGGGTCGGATCCAAAAGCCTTCTCGAAGAGGGTATTTTTAATGATCACATTGGTAGTTTGAATGAACTACTACTGCCAAACAGCACAAGAAAATGTGCTGACCTTTCCTCAGAATGTACTTCCTTTTACATTATTAATTTAAAGCACTTCCTTTTACATTATTAATTTTCTTAGCACACTTGTTTTTAGCTACAATAATGATAAAGTAAATGTAGAAAAATGTTCAAAATAGTTCTAATGAAGATTTTCTAGCTTATCTTTTTTAACAGCCCAGTTGGAGTGAAATACGAAACAATACAATTTGGAAATATTTTAATGAGCTACTTACTATCTACTGTCTTTTCTAGATGAAAACTTTTCAATTCCTCATAATAAAAGGGGAGTTCTTGGAATGGCCAACAAAGGCCGTCACACCAACGGGTCACAATTCTACATCACACTACAGCCAGCACCCTATCTGGATAGAAAATATGTGGCTTTTGGGTATGTACACTATAAGTTTGTCTATATAATATGTGTGTGTGTGTGTGTGTGTCTATATATGTCTATATAATATAGATATATATGTATGGTTTGGGGCATCTGGGTGGCACAGTTAAGTGCCTGACTCCTGATGTTGGCTCAGGTCATGATCTTAGGCTTGTAAGACCGGGACCCAAGATGGGCTCCACACTCACCATGGAGTCTTCCTGTCCCTCTCTCTCTGCTCCTCTCCCTGTTCATGCTCTCTCTTCAAATTAAATAAAATCTTTTTTAAAAACGTGGTCCACATAGTTTAGGGATAACTGAAGATATAATTTAAAAGCAAAAAATAATACAAATACAAACATTTAGAATAAATATTTCATAAGAAGCTTGCTGTCTATAAAAAACACAGAAGCCATTAAGGTCCAGCCATTATAATGTCCTGACTATCCATCCTTCTATCTTCAGCCTCAAGGATTTTGTCATTCTTATTTACTATGAACAATATCATAGTGCTTAAACACATAGAAATATTTAGGTGCAGAAGTGAGGTGAAGCCATTTAAGTGTCTGTCCATGAACACAGTGAGGAGATATAGGAAAACTATCCAAATTACAAGTAACTTTTAAAACTGAACAATTTATAGTATGGAAACACCTCAGGTAATAATGATTAGAATATTATTAGAAAGTTGCTAATGGGCATGTGGACCTAAAATGGATGATGGATATACTCTTTATCACTCCAGTGTTTATGTCTCTGTTTGATTAGTGGAGTGAATGTAAGTTGAAATTTACTTGGTCTTCCCTAAAATGATGCAGAGTATTGGAATTTTTCTGAATAAGTATTAGATTATTCCAGCCACTCCACAGGGATAATTACTGACTCTTCATCCCATGAAGAAATTTCATAAGTTTTAATTTAAACCACAATTATCCCTTCAGTGTAATGCAAGTGATATTTCTAGACTGAAAAAGCAGAAAGTGTATTTTCATCCAAAGGAGATTTCTTTAAAAAGATAATTTTTTATTAATAGATGCATAACCTAAAATGATGTATTATCTTCTATTTTCCCTGGTCCTAAATAAACTGTATTCTGATTTTGAAAATGTATTCTTCAATTATTTAAAATCCAAATAATATTCACAATTTCTTGGATCATTTAAGTGTCTTCCCATCATCTTAACCACATGATTAGGTGATCCTTCCTATCTTTCCAAAAGGTGCCTTCCTCAAACACAAACATGACTACTTTAAAATGTTTAACATCTCCTTCTTCACTATATACTCCTCTCCAGATGCATACAGCTTAAAGTCTAGAGTGGCATTCTGGGCCTTCATTATCTGACCCCACATCTATTTCAGCTTTCCCTTCTGTTAGCTTCCTGACTCATTCATTCAACCAGCGTTTTATTAGGCACCTACTATATGCCAGTCATGGTGCTCAGTCGTGAGGAAAAGAGTGAAGAGGTACAATTCCTGCCCTTTAGGGAGTCTATAGTGTATTAGAAAACCAACAACTCTAAGCCAGTGAGACACAGGCTACGGCAGTTCTGTGAAGAGTGCACTGGGGATACAGGAAAGAGGGAAGACAGCTCCTCTAGCAAAAGCGAACACAGATCCCTAGAGGATGGCAGCAGAGTGGAGGATGTGGTCTCCTTTTGACGACTGCTATTTTCCATGTGATTCACCTTCCTCCAGGGGAATCTTGCTCACTCAATTTTGTCTGGTTTTGGCGGGAGGGGGGGCACTGTACCTCTTTTATTCTAGCCCAAGTATCATCTCGATCGATCTCTGAAATCTTCAAATCAGAGCTGAGTCTGGGCTGGAATATTTAAACAAGACCTTAAGAGAACACTAGGGAGCAGAAAGGTGATATCTTAAGAGGCAAGTAGATATTCTGACCAAGTGTAACTCCTTCAGGGATACTGTCCTTCCCCACCACAGGGCTTCTTCTGGTGTTAATGCTTTCTACCATTGCAGATTGTCCCCGGGTTTATGTGAGTTTCCGGAATCCCAGACATGGTTAGCAAGGTCCAGAGAGAGACAGACCTTCCTTTTGAGCCCTAGTTCCTGGTACAAGAACTTGTCCCTTCAGATAAATGACACTAGGAATGCTCTTCAGGGGAGACTGTCTTGCCCACTGGCTTCATAAGGAAAGAATGTCAAAACACAAATCTGTAAACTCTCCATTCATACATGCATAGGTAGAAGGGGTAAATATTAGGGACAGTGATGGGGTCATTAACTTTATTATAGGGGACTCCCAAATGGGGTGAGCATAGAAATCTGCATGAGGAGGGGAGAGAAGTATTGAAATTCAAGTTGAAGTTAGCCAGAGAAGGCTGAAATCAAAATGAGTAAAATCAAATTTTGGGAAGAATGAGAAGCCTTTGCAGAGGGGCCCTAAGGAATAAGGAGAGCCTCTTATCTACAAGTCATTTGTTCTGGCTAGAGCTTAGCACCCCCGTGGTGAATGGACAGAGAGAGGAGGGTAGAGAGGAGGAGATGGTCAGGCCCAGGTCCCAAAGGCTATCTGTGCCATGCTGTTAAGCAGGGACTCCCACCCAAAGGGGATGGGAAGCTATGGAGGAATTCATTGGGAGTCACATGACTAGGTTCTCATTTTGAAAAAATTCTTTTCAGCATTAGTGAGGAATTAATTGGCAAAGGATGACAATGAAATTGGAAAGGCCAGTTAAGAAGCCTATGGCTTCTATGGCCCTATGCTAATAGTGCCATAAATGAAGTCCTGGTCCAAAGCACTGGCCGTGCAGAGAAGTGAGGGTAAACAGAAAAAGATTCAAGCGATACTCAGAAGTTAGATTCAACAAGACTCCAGTGACTCTTTCAATGGTGGTGGTGCGATCATGGAAGAGTATCAAGCAGTGGTATGTCACAGAATCTTCTACAGTGTTGTAAATGTACTAAAACCTGTGCTGTCCACTATGACAGCTGCTGGCCACATATGGCCACTGCCCACTTGAAATATGACCAGTACAACTGAGGAACTACATTTACTAAGTTTCAAATTTAAATATCCACCTGTGGTCAATGGCTACCATACTGGGTAGGGAGAGTCTAGAGAAACTCCTAGGATTTTTAGAACTGTTTGGATGGTTGATGCCATTTACCAAGATAGGGAGTACGAGGATATGGGAGAGAAGATCATGGATTTAGGATGGACGAGTTATGTTTCTGATTAGGATAACTACAGGTGAGGCAGAAGGCAACTCTGGTATACCATAAGTAGGTATTCAAGGGGGGCAAGGCCGGAAATAGAGATTTGGAAACTCACCATGGCAGCTGACCCATAGCCAGACCACAGTACCATCACTCCCAGGACAGCCTCTGGGCCTTTGCTTATCTTGTTCCTTTCTGCCTCTCTAGAGTCTGCCAAAATCCTTACAAGGCTTAAGTCAGAAACCTCCTGATTACCAGAATCAACATGCTTCTTTGTCCTCCTTGGCACTCTGTACAAACTTGCATCTTCTATTTTAACACCTGTCACAGTGGAGAGATGCACATAGTAAGTGCTCCTTCAGTATTTGTGAGACCAATCTGGAGAACAGGCTCTACAGCCTCTTTGGTCAGAGGTGAATCTGTCCATTTGTCCCTTGCTCATCCTCAGAATGTACCTTGTGTTGGGCTCAGTGTCCTGGTTTCTGTTGGAGACAGCCAGAGGTGGACGGAGTTGCCTAGAGCATGAACAGTGTCAGCACTGCCATGTGCCTATAAAAGTTCATGAAACGGAAACTGTACCTTCCCCTCAACCACTGCCGCTGCTCAAACAGTGCCAAAGGGAACCAGTCCCGTGTTTAGCGCTGTCTCTCTAGCCCGTGTTACTCTCTTTCAGTTGAGAGAACCATCCTAAGTCTAGCTCCACTCAGAGAGTTCTAGCTCATGGCCAGCGAATGTCTACAGATATCCAAACTAGCATGGCTCTTGTTCATGTATCCAGTGGTGGTGATGAGGTGCCTACTAGGGGCCCCGCAGTGTGTTAGGCGTTGAGTGCTAAGTAAAAGCATGAACTATGTCCTCATGGGAGAATCAGAAACTAATCAAAGCAGCATAAATGTCAAATCAGCCTTGACAACTCCTATAAAGATGACGGGGAGCTTGGCATAAGCGAGGAGCAATGAGGAGCGATGAGTAAACTGAGATCTGAAGGAAAAGCAGGAGGTGGGGAGCAAAGGGAGAGTTGGGGGCAGGAGCACAACAGATAGACACGGCAGGGAAGCAACATGGGATACTGAGGTACTGAAGTCAGTCCCGCTGGGGCAGAGAGCCAGAGGAGCATGGCCCAGGAAAGCACTGGAAGGCAGCAGGGAGGCAGCCCATGGCGGGTCATGGTGGAGATTTTTGGTCTTTATCATAAGGGAAATTATTGAAGTATTTTAAGTGGAGAAGTGAGATCAGGTTTGCAATTTTTTTTTTAAGGTTTACATTTTTAAGAGATAACCCTGACAGCAGTGAGGATGACAAACTGGAAGGGTCCCAGAACGGATGTGGAGGAACCATGGCAAAGTGGACATATCTGGAGCTATTTATACTGATGACTGATAATCTGATTTACAGGAAGTAGTCATAGCTAAACAGGATAACACTTGATTTATGGATGGAAGCGAATGTGAAAATTTATGACTAAATTCTCCATTTTTTCCTCCTATATAGGCAATTGGTTGAAGGAACAGAAGTTCTTCAAAAATTGGAATTGGTTCCAACAGAGAATGAAAGACCAATACAACAATGCGTAATTATTGACAGTGGAGATCTTTATGCCTGATTTTCATATCAGTATTCTCTGACAACTTATTATTATGCATCTGATCAGCTGTTTCTATATTTAATTAAATAGTGCTTGATAAAATTTAATTTGAAAGCTGTACAGATGCTGTAGGTTGGCCCTCCCCACACCCAATCCCTCCCCATTTTCCTTTCTGGTCTCTGCCACAGACTATAAAAGCAAAACACTTAATTTCCCACCCTCCTTTGCAGCCAGTAGTGGCCATGGAATACCATCTCGCCAGTGAGACAAGAGTAGAATGCCAGTGATCCTGCCCCTTCCCTTCAACCAGCCTTGAATGCAGAGAGGCCAGAGTTGTGAAGGAAAGGCCAAGAGAACTGGAGATGTCGGCCCCAACTCTTGGGCTGAAGAACCAATGCCAGAAAGTACCTATCTCTGGCTTCTTACTGTAAGACAAACAGACTCCTGCTTGTTGATGTTACTATTGGCTGATTATTTTGCTACTTGTAGCCTAAACCATTCTTAGCAGCAGGACCTAATGGCCTTCCAATTCTACAGCACTTGGAGCGGAATTATGTTGTCTGTGAACTACATTTCTGCCCTAAGAAAGTTGGTAAATAACCAAATAGAAAAAAGAGGCAATAAAAAAATTCACTGTAATATTTCATAGTTTACATGGAGCATTCAGAAAAAGGCATCTATCTGACATGAAAAGAATGCTTATCTCTGAGCCACACCAACCATATGAAAACCAAAGACTTGGGTTAAGCATCCCAACGCTAATCAGCCCTGTGATCATTGACTCCTGAGATGTGATTGGGGATCCTGCTTCATCAGCTGCTCCTTAATCTGAGATTCTTAAATCCATTACCAGGGGAGCTTTTAAAACACAGACTGCAGGACCCTGTCCTTGATCTACCGAGTCAAGAGTCTCGAAGCGTGGGAAAGGGATTCTGTTCATTCATTTAGCTCAACCTAGAGGATCCTGTTTGGCCAGCTGGGCACAGTCATTTAGAAATCACGGCAAGATGTAAGTGACTAGTTTCAGCCCCCTCTTTGTAGTTATTGAAATGAGTGACTCTGTTGGTGGTGACCTTGCTCAGCTGCCTCCACCACTGCTGCCATTGCATTCATACTATGCCCAAAGCCATTAAGATTTTGGGTTTTTCTTGCCCTTTGCAGAAGGTCTGTCTTCCAAGAATGATCTCTTAAGCAGACAGGCCTCTAATTGATTTGGAGGTTGCCAAAAGGAGGCATATGCTTTCTTTGACTTTTCATTTTGAAAGGATTATAAATTTACAGGAAGTTGCAAAAATAGTACAGAGCAGTCCTGTGTGCTGATCATCCAGGTTCTCCAATGGACATATCTTACACAACAACTATTGTACAATATATAAACCAGGAAATCGACATCAGTACAGTGTGTGTTATCATTTTATCATGTGTAGATTCATGTGACTGATACCGCAGTCAAGTCACACAAGTTTTCAAAAAGACCTCCCTTGGGCTACCACTTTATAGTTACACCTACTCCCCTGCTCTCCACCATCCATCTCTAACTTCTGACAACCGAAATGTGATTTTTTTGTTGTTTTGTTAAATCACAACTTTATTGCTATTTGGTATATGCCTTTATAGTAAGATTGGAGGTGGATGGGGAGAAAGCATACTGCCTATGTCACATTCTCAAGTGACCCAGAGGCAGCAGAGTGTTAAGAATGTGTGTTCTGGAGCCAGACGGCCTTGGTTTGAATCCTAGTCCTGCCATTCCCTAGATGCATGCATTTAGGCAAGAACTTCCCTGTGCCTCTATTTCAAATCTTCATGTCAAAGCATAGCACCTACCAAACAGAGTTGTTGTGAGGGTCCAAGGAATCAATAATTTATATGCAGGATCTAGAACAGAACCTTTTTATGCTATATGTACTCATTAAATGTATGCTTAATAAATTACTGGTATACCTTCAGGAGTTGGCCTAGGAAGTTGTATTTTTTAAAAGCTCCTCAACGACTCTGATTAATAACAAGATTTGGGAAACACTAAAGAGGAGATAGTTCTTCTTCCTCTGTTCTGAAAAGTTTCCACCAACCTGAGAGGTTAAGCTGTTTGCATGAAGTCTCCAGATCCTCTCTCTGGGCCTTGGATGTGTTCCTCTGGTCATTCCGGTGACATTTCAGAGGGGAGCTAGGCTTGCCACAGGGCCTCTCACCAACTAGTGAAGCGTGTAATGAACAAAACTGATGCTTTGCAGAGATCCTAGTTAAAACAAATTAACAAGCATTCGTCATGTAATAACAAGCAGCACAGCAATTATTACTTGCTCTTACTTGCATGAACCCATACACTAGGGAATTAAACAGTTTATCTGATATTGTGAAAGAACGGAGATATCTGCATGGGTGTAAGAAACCGATTCCAGCTCCCTTTATTTTTCAACTTACCTGCAATGGAAAGGTAGATCCCTACTGACTTTCTAAAGGATGGCAAGTTCCCGGTCCCTTTGTCCACTCCCACGTCCTACTCTCAGGCTATGTAGAAACTTAAATCATAGATTTGTATATGCAGTGGTTTTTCTTACCACCATTTAAATGTTCACACAGTGATACTTCTGTATTAGAATGTATTCTGTATCAGAACATGTATGTTAGCCATGTAATTTGAAGAAATTGATTCAAAGATTCAAAAGCTTATCCCAATTTAACTCCAAATAGGACTTTGATTTAACCAAATTGACTTTGATTTGATTCAACAGAAGGAATTCTAGAATGTTCCACGTCTACAAATATAAAACGCATTCTGATAATTTATACAAAATGTTATATGATCTTGCCCCAATTGCTGATATGGCAAAGCCAAACTCATATCCTGTAACTTACACTAAGTCATGTTAATAAGGGGCATGTGGTATCTGGACATTTTTCTTATTATGGGAGATTTGAGATAAACATTTAAAATTCTATCTAAAGAATTTGTTTGTCCCAACTGCAAACCATGCCCATTATTTGTTAATGAACGAATGGTCTGGCAACCTCAGGATTCCATATTGAGTTTTTGTACTTCATACATATCTTAAATTAGCAAGTGTTTTAGTCCTAGTTATTTAGTAATGAAGCAATCAAATAACTTAGTCTTTCACTTTCCTCATTTGTAGAAAGAAGAGATCGAAGTAAAGAAGCTGTTAGCTCTGTCTGACTCTAAAACTTTAGAGATTCTCTGAGTAAATTTACAAAATCAGTAACAGTACTATTACTTTGGGGTTTGATTTTTGTAAAATGGGGGTACATCTATCTCACAGTGGTTTGAGGCCTGAAATAATATGTGAAGACACTTGTGATGACGCTTGACACATAGCAACTATTCAATAAAAATGAACTTCCCTTCTGGAATGTTAACCCACAAAACCCTGTCAAGCTGTCACTGACCGAAAGAATATCATTACCACCACTTCAAGAAACCGCAGGTCTCTCTAATGCTCAGTCTTAGTTCGTCACTAATATCACATTTTCAATTTACTGGATTTATTCAAAAGTATATCTTTAAAATTAGAATGGATTGCCATCACAGCTAGTGATATGCTCTCTTCATTTTTAAAAACTACTATGTTAATTATATAATCTGCCACCCTTCCTAAAATGGAATCTTAAATTGGGCCAATCTAGCCAGCCATCTCTCAAATAAATTTTATATATCATACAAAATATCTGGAAACAACCTTGAAAATTAACATATATAACATGAAGTACAAAGTTTGGTATTTGATTAGATGTCTTTGAAAATGTGATAAATCACAGATTTTTCTACTTTGGTGTGCATGAGAAATGCTTGAGCCTATCAACAAAATATGGGTTCCTGAGTCTCATCTTAATTTCTGATCCAGTGTATCTGTAGTGATACCCTGTGTTTTACCTTAACAACATTCTATTTGCTCTTTGTATATTTAAGTGTTGTAAGGAAATGTGTTTCAATCAAAACTGAACATGAGATAAAAGGAAAGAGATGTGGCTTTTGTGATATTCTATCACAAACACTTTTATTGTATCTCTGTAAAATACAATGTATGTATGCATGTAAGTGTTCTTCGTCCTGATGTTGCTACTTCCATGGCAAAGGAAAAAAAAAAGAACGAAAAAAAAAGAAAAAAAATTGGAAAAAAAATCAGGCTCATAGCAGCTACTGTGTAGAAATTTCCCCCTACTTCTAATTTGCTGAATGAAGAAAAAAATCTTTTATTTGTGATATTTTCAGAGACATTTGCTCTAGTATGGTGTATTTAAATAATAAAAACTTAAAAGAAAAATGGAAAAAAAAAAGTGGGTAGTGGGTCAGAGAATCTGCATTTTTTTTCTTTTTAAAAAATATTTATTTATTTATTTGACAGACAGAGATCACAAGCAGGCAGAGAGGCAGGCAGAGAGAAAAGGGGAAGCAGGCTCCCTGCTGAGCAGATAGCCTGATTCGGGGATTGATCCTAGGACCCTGGGATCATGGGATCATGACCTGAGCTGAAGGCAGAGGCTTTAACCCACTGAGCCACCCAGGTGCCCCAAGAATCTGCATTTTTAACACGTTCCACATGGTGCTGCTGCTGCTGCCCTGGAGACCACACATTAAGAACCACTGGGCTGGGCTGTATTAAAGACATACACAGGGGTGCCTGGGTGGCTCCCTAGGTTAAGCACCCAACTCTTGATTTTGGCTCAGGTCATGATCTCAGGGTTGTGAGATTGAGCCCTGTGTCAGGCCCTGCCCAAGGGTAGAATCTGCTTGGGATTCTCTCTGTCCCTCTCCCACTGCCCCTCCTCTTGCTTGCATATGCTCTCTCAAATAAAAAATCTTAAAAAAAATAAAAAAAGAAAGAAAGAAAGAAAGAAAGGGGCACCTGGGTGGCTCTGTGGATTAAAGCCTCTGCCTTCAGCTCAGGTTATGATCTCAGGGTCCTGGGATCAAGCCCCCCATTAGGCTCTCTGCTCAGCAGGAAGCCTGCTTCCCTTCCTCACTCTCTCCCTGCCTCTCTGGCTACTTGTGATCTGTCAAATGAATAAATAAAATCTTAAAAAAAAAAGGCTGGTATTGGGAGACTTGTGGCATGCAGGTACGTGCAAGAAAACGTTATGCAAATTGTGACAACAGAATACAATGAGGAAAAATGGTAAGACAAGAAACTTTGATTTCATCAAGGTAGCACAGATCTATGCAAACACTGACCAGTCAGAAGGGACAGCAACTAGAGGCCTGGTTCAGGGTCCTGGAGCTTCTGCTGGACTGGAGGTGAGCCCTCTAGCTGCAGCAGAGGCAACAGGCAGACGGGTCTTAGGTCAGGGGGACTGGGACACGTGTTCTGCTCAGCGCAGTGCCCTCTAGCAGTCAGGACAAAAATCCCTTGAATATTTTAAAAACCAGAATATCCACCTGGGAGTGTTCTGGCTGAAAATCAGCTCCCCAAGACAGGATGAGGAGGAGCATAATACCTGGGCACAGGGAGAGGTAGTAGTAATGCACAGTATCAGAGAGCTTCCTGAGGTGCAGTTTAGCTTGAATTTGGGTTGTTCCTAAGAGATATGTTAGAAAAACGGATTCCTTCTGTTTTCTAAAGGGCTGAGACCTCTAATGGACCTTGCGAGCTTGTTTGGAGGTTCTAGCAGGGGAGCGCAGCTACTCGTATACCCTTGACCGAAGAACGGTCCTCTCCTCTATCGGGGAAGGTCGTCCTCTTCGACCGAGCGCGCAGCTTCGGGAGGGACGCACATGGAGCGGTGAGGGAGGAAGGGGACACCCGCCTAGCCAGCCAGATCAGCCGAATCAACCCTGGCGATCAATGGGGTGACAGATGTCGCAGCCAGATCGCCCTCACATCCGCCCTCTAATGGAAAAAGAAAAAACTCCAGCAGACCCAGGGTTTGAAGCAGAGTAGAAATGAAAATAAATATGTCTCAGGTGCCAGCCTAGAGAGAATCTACAAGAGTTTTGCATTTGTACCCTACCCTTACATATATTTGTAAAACAAAACAAAAACTTTACAACATGTTTTCCTGGATGTCATCTTGTAGAGGAGTCACTATTAAGAGCTGCAGCAATTTAGAATAGTTTCTCCACAGATTATAATGTAAAGCTGTCTTCTCAAACTTTAAAACACATGTACATATGAACTTCCAAAAAAAAAAGCAGATTATCATTTGGGAGGTCTGAGGTGAGGCCAGAGATTCTGCATCTCTAACAAACTTTCAGGCGATATGAATGTATTAGTTCATGAACCCATACTCTGAGAAGAGTAAAGCTGTGGTTTTCAACCTAAACCGAAGATTAAAAACACCTGGAGAGCTTTGAAAAATCCCAGGTGTTTTGAAAATGCCCAGGCATTTTTCCACAGTAATTAAATTGATACCGTGGCATCAGGATTTTCCAGAACTTCCCAGGTGATTCCTATATTCAGCCAAGGTTGAGAACAACTGCTCTTAAGCGTAACCAACCACAGTCATGGAAGAAATATCCATAGCCAGTGAAGAGCTTCTCTAATGATGGTATCTCTAGGATTTTATCATCAATCCTAGTCACAGTGTTACTAGTAAGAGTAAATCTACAGGGGTGCCTGGGTGGCTCAGTGGGTTTTAAAGCCTCTGCCTTCGGTTCAGGTCATGATCCCAGAGTTCTGGGATGGAGCCCCGCATCAGACTCTCTGCTCTGCAGGAAGCCTGTTTCCTCCTCTCTCTCTGCCTGCCTCTCTGCCTACTGTGATCTTTGTCAAATAAATAAAATCTTTAAAAAAAAAAAAAGAGTAAATCTACAATTTTAGCTCACTATTAATCTTTGATTCATTACAATCCTTTGTTGAAACTTACTTGAAATATTACAATGTTTAATGCATGTTGTTAAAACTGTGTTATAGACGCCAGACCTTGCTCTGGAACAGTGAAGTGACTTTGTTTGGAAGCCTTCCTTGAGCTACTGCAATAGATGCCACGTAACATAAAATAATCCAGTGCTTTTCTAGCCTTAAAACAAGACTGTGAAGTGTCTTCTTATAGAGACTATAAAAATCTGAAGACTAGTGTTGAACACCCAGATGACAAATTGTAAAACAATGTCCTCCACAATGGGGCGTATTCCTCCTAGAGTGTAAACAAGATAATCCACGGGGGTATTGGGAAAAAACACAACTTCTATTGTGTTTTTAATCTTAAAGAAAAAAACCCCACAAAGCTGACTAGTGCCTTCCTTTGTCTGGGTGTCAGATAGTCAAACGCTTACTGTGGAAGCTGTACCCTGAGAAGAGGAGGCAGTTCACTGAAGGCTGATGATGGGACCTCATTTAAATATGTAGCTGCACTTTTTTTTTTTTTCCAAGTTCCAGAGGGCAAAGCATTTAATTACATTTCACAAGAGAAGAACTGTTGTGACTCAACCAAGTACGGAACATAGTTCTCTCCAAATTTTACACAAACCACTATTTTCTTTAATTTGATGAACAATGAAATCAAGTTTTCCTTTTTAGCATTTAAGATGTAGAAATAACAAAGTCGGTGCAATAAAGTAGGTGAAATATTTAATAAGATTATACAAACACATAACCAACATAAACTGTGAAAAAAGATAAAAAGGCTCTCATCTTCAAACAACCCTTTTTTTCTAAAATGAAAACAGTCAGCTCTCCAATGGGGAAAATGATCTGCAGTTGAAATAAGACTCCCGAACAGCGCTTAAGTTTTCTGCACTCGGTCTTTGCAATGAGAAATGATTACTTAACAGAAAACAGAAAACTTAAATTGAACAGCATGTATAAACATCATATTGCTTTTTTTTTACTTAAGGAAGCAATATCTAGTGATCTGTCAAAGCAGATTTGTATTCATGAATTGTCAACAGACCCTCAACACAGCCATGTCTTCTTTGAAAGTCTTTCAGTAATTCTGGCCATAGGCTGGATCGGTCAAACATGGTCTCGTGTTTACATCAAGCAAATCGCCAGCTGGTGTAATCAACAGAACTAATACTCAGTGACGAAGGTACAAAAGGACCCCACAGATCAGATTCTAGAAAGTTTTAAAGCCTTCAGATGAGGCAAAAAAAAAAAAAAAGCTAAAACGTTTAGAGTCAACTTTTTTGTGGTGCTTTCATAGCAAAGCAGATCTCATAAAAGCAATGTTCGTGTGTTATTTTATTAGGGTAAACGTGCATAATTAAACTTGCCGGATAAATGCAAGTAACTGGGGGAAAAAAAAATAAACCCGGCACTAAAAACAGCTTTTATAATCCAGTTTTTACTCGTTAATATAAGCGCGGCTGCAATTGTGACTGTTTTGTGAGGCTGGACATCAGGTGGCGCTCACCCATCCTAATGAAGCCGGAGCAGTCCCAGAACATTAACGGGCATTCCAACATCCAGTCCTGATGTCAAGCCTCGAGTTTCGGGCAAGTCACTTTGTCTGAGGCTCGGTTTCCTCACCTGTAAAGTGGGTTGGGAACGGACCAGATGGATTTCCAACCCAGCTCGTGTCTGATTCTCTGTAGTGGTGGTGGCGTTGACTGACTGCGGCTACCGCTGATTTAAGTAGCAAAAAATTCGGTAAAGACAGCCTGGGCAAGTGGGATAGAGATAGCCAGTGTAGACAGAGCTCCGGCTGGAAGGCCGGGGGGCCGTTTTCGGTGTTTTGGCCGCTCACCGTGAGTGGGCGACGGAGCAGAAAGTCAGCCACGTGGCTTCGTCATTGCCCTGAGGGATCCCAACACATGGCTACTTCCAGAAAAATTCGAGAGAGAGAAGCGCGGGTGCTACTGAGAATCTGTGCGAGCGCCTTCGGAACGCGGGAGCACACCGCAAACCTGACTCACTGGGTGGGTCTAAGCGCACCCCACGGAAACGAACGCCAGGCTGACTCCCGTCCCAGAGGCGAAGCCCGGAAAGTCACGTGGGGCCGCGGATTTACGGCCTCCCGGGTCGCCCGGGCGGACGCCGAGAGCCACCTCATGTAGGTTGTTCCACCCGAGCCAGGGTGGAAGCTTTCCCTATCGCGGGAACTAGAACAGCCCAGCTGCATCTTGGATGGTAACCTAAGGGCAAAGGAAATAGGTTCTTGCTCCTGGGAGCTTCTTCGCTACACTTCGCTAGTCACTATGACGGAACAGCCTCCCTCCATTGCCTCTCGCTGTCCCTGTTCCCCCTCCTGCAGGAATGCAGTTGGTATCGTCCGCAGCCCGCCCCCGCTCCGCCCCCCGCCCCCGCACGCCGTGGCCCGGGGCCCCTCACGTGACCCCGGCGCGCTCTCGCGGGGGCCCAGACTCTCCGAGGCGGTGCCGCAGGGGACAGAGGGACGGACGGAGTAGAGTGCGCCGCAGCTTTCGCCCGAACACCAGTGCGGGGGACGTGATGTCGGGGCTCTCCCGCCAGCTGCCTTGGGCTGCCGCCTGCCTGGCCGCGCTGTGTGTGCTGACCGCGGCTGCGAACCCCAGCCCGGATCCGACCGTGACTGCGATCCCGCTTTCACCGAACACCAGCACCGCCAAAACGACAGTTCCGACGACGGTGACGACTCTTACGCCGGTGACCACTCCCGCACAAGGTGGGCGCCGGCCCAACGGGTTTCCTGTCTTCGCCCGCCCGCCGCTCCGAGCCGAGCCGCCCGCCCTGCCCGCGGTGCGCGCGGGGCCGGGGCCGGGACGGGCCGCGCTCCAGCAACATGGCGGCCCGTCCGAGTCCAGCCCGGGCTGGGATCGGAGTGGCGGGGGTGAGGGAGCGCCCCGGGGAGTAGGGGCGGCCGAGCCCCGTTGGCCGTTGGGCTCTGGGCCACCCCGAAGTGTCCCACGCCAAGGTGCTCTTAAAAAGTGCCTCGTAATCCCCAGTCTCACTTCAGCTGGGGAAGAGGGGACGTGGCTTCCTCCCGCGGTGGTGGCAGTGGGGTTGATCGTGGGGCGAGGCGACTCGCCTCCAAAGTAGGGGATCAGGTCGAACTCCCTGTGTTTGGGGTTAGTCATTTGCCCACCCACATCCTATCTCCGCAAGGGGGCTTCTCCGGGAGTTGGCAAAAGAGGAAAAAGAAACTGAAGACGTGAATGCTCGCCAGTGTCTCAGACTTGAGTCTGAGAAAAGTTGCCTGTGATCTAACCGTATTGATTTTGCGGATAGGTGTCGGGGTATATCTGAGGTTTGGGCATTTGATTAGTTAAAACTTTAAATTTGCTATGTGCCAAAGAAGAAAAGTGCCCATTTGTGTACCCGATGCTTCATATATTCTTTTCGGGATTTTAGGCTAAACTGGAAGATAGGTGGTGAAATCTGGGAGGAAGATGGAAATAAAGTGGCTTGCGGGGAGCGCAGGTTTAGTTGATTGTGAGCTGGGATTGAAACCCAGGTTGTTGATTTTTTAAACTCGATCAGGAACACACTCTTTGTTAAGCTCTGCGGTCGATTTGGGTACTGGTTGAGTTGTACATTGAATCTTAAAGCAGAAATTGACAATGCCGTGACAACACAAAAGAGAGGGGAAGATAAGTTTGAGGTGAAAAAGAACTCTAGATATATAAAACCTGATGTAGTGTGATTGGTTATTCTAGTTAATATTGAGGAAGGAATAACTGGCATCTCGACCGAAAAAGTGCTCAAGTGTCGGGATTTTTACCTTGGCTTTCCTCCCCTCCCCCAGACGGATCATACTGTTTTGAAGTATCTTCCTTTGGTTTTTGTGTTTTATAGATAAATAAAATGTATAATTAAGATTCAGAAAGATGTAATACTGAAGTTCAAAAACTGTTAAATAAGGAAAGTACATTGCCGTGGAATGCTGGACGTTCTAACTGCACTGTTTTTAAGATGATAGAGCACAATATGTTTTGTCTTCTGCTTATTTGGCAGTTTCTTTCCAGAACTGTAGTTTTGGAGTGTGTGTTTTTTCCAAAGAGAAGCTTGGAGATAGCCAGGTTAATTGCCTTTTTGTAATTGAAAGTCATACAAAGGAGATGATTTGTTTTCTGTAAGTAGTAGTTGTATAAACTGCAGTCTAAAATGAAAGGTAGCAAGTTTAGTTCATTGTAAATAACATTGTGCTGTTCAAACGTATCAGGCACAAAAGATTTTAGACAACTAGCATTTTTTATCAGTACACAAACCTCTGCAGAACTTATTTTCTACTTTGTGAACCCCTTACTCAAGGGTACTGTATATGCCCTGTCCCTGATAAATGTTAGTGATAAAATATTAAAATGCGTGGCCTCTGTGTAGAACTTTTTTTTTTTTTTTTTAAAGACACAGGGAAAGCAAATATGAATGTTTTTTGGAGACATCT
The DNA here is from genome assembly GCF_022355385.1 of Mustela nigripes. Classification (NCBI taxonomy): domain Eukaryota; kingdom Metazoa; phylum Chordata; class Mammalia; order Carnivora; family Mustelidae; genus Mustela; species Mustela nigripes. The sequence continues at coordinate 127,535,331 of NC_081561.1, read as the reverse complement.
AGCTTCCAGGAAAATGAAAAGCCCTAGACTTTTTGGGTCATTTGGCCTAAATTACTGACAGAGACTGTCCTACTTTTTGTTAAATTGTATGTACATAAATATAGCCCCTTCCAGAGTTGCTGTCTCTTATCCTTCAGTCACAGTGGTGAAGATCACTTACGAATTACAAATCTCTTGGGTTTTCAGAATGGGCATCATCCGAGTTTGGGTTCAACCTGTAACAAGTCTTTTTACTATTAAAAATTGCAGTGTCTTAGCTGATGTTTGGGGGGCAGTGATTTCTCTGTGTGTAGTCTTGGCCTTATAACACAACCTTTTTCCCAATATTTTTATTTTTTTAAGGATGCTTTGAAATGATTCAAGAAATCCTGAGTGTCTGTGAAATAGTTGCCCTATAAAAAATGGTTGTTTAGATACTGAGCATTCCCACTAGCTTGTGGGTTTTTTCCGCCCTTTCTCTTGAGTTTATTTCAGTGTCATCAGTCATTAATTATGATTGGAATTTCTTATTAAGCCAATTAATGAAGTGTTTTTGTGTGTGCAGTTAAAAACACTGAAGATCTACCATCCTAACAAAGTTAAGTGTACTGTACGTTATTAACAGTAAGCACTGTATTACTCAGATCTCCAGACTGCATCTTACTTGAAACTGTACCCTGCTTCAGGAGCAGATCTCCATTTCCCCTCCCCCTAGCCCTGGCAGACATCATTCTACGTTCTGCTTCAGAGTTTAACTATTTTAGATGCTTCATATAGGAGGGAATCATGCTGTACTTGTCCTTCTTTGAATGTCTAACTTAGCATAATGTCCTTAAGGCTCATAGATGTTCTAGTGCACGGCAGGATTCCTTCCTTTTATATGTTGGAATACTATTCTATTGAAAAATGTATACCACATTTTTTAATCCATTCATTTGTTGATGGGTTATAACGTTTTACCATTTCTCTGAATTAAGTCTGGTACTGTACGTAATGCTCACTTAAGTTTAAAAAAGGTAAGTTGTACAAACTCAAAAGTGAGGTACCAATTGATTGGTTTTATATACCCCTCCCCACCAGATCCTTGTGAAAACCGCAGCAGCTGTGTTTCCTGTGTGAATGTTAGCCTTGATAATTCTACCTGCTTTTGGATAGAATGTAAAGGTAAGAGGCTTTGGGATGACTTTAATTTTGAGAATGCAAACTGTTTTATCATTTTAAGATATTCTACAGGGTATTCCTGAACACTTAAAAATTAGTAGAAAATTAAGTATATTGTGTACTACTTTGCAAATCAAATACTTTTCCTTTCAAGTTCCTATTGCTTAACATTCGGGCTAAAATCTCTGGACTCCCATTCTGTCCCCACCCCTATAATTCCTTAGACTTGATAATTAAGGTTTAGTAGCTTTTAAAGGAAGAGAGATTTTAGAGCTTTGGAAGATTAAGAGGACAGGTACACCAAAATCAGCTGTGAAAGTTGTGAAATTTTCCCCTAAAAATGGTTTCCTAGAAAAAGAAGGCATTTATCTCCTGCAGGTGTCCTGCTAGATGAACTATAGAGACCTTATAAAACTTAGTTGGATATTTAGAATATGGGAAAGAGTGAGATGGAAAGAGTTGGTGTTTTGTTCAATTTTAAAATTAACCTTTAATTTGAGGAATAAAGAGCTAGTTGAAGATACTTTGCAATACCGATAACGTTTTTGTTAGAACCACGGGATTACAGCAAATTCTGTTCTCTTAATGGGAAGTAGTTGCTTTTTCTTCTTATCAGTAAAACAGTTTATCGGGTATGTGTGTATATATACCTAAAAAGTCAAAGCTATGGGGGCGCCTGGGTGGCTCAGTGGGTTAAGGCGCTGCCTTCGGCTCGGGTCATGATCTCAGGGTCCTGGGATCGAGTCCCGCATCAGGCTCTCTGCTCAGCAGGGAGCCTGCTTCCCTCTCTCTCTGCCTGCCTCTCCATCTACTTGTGATTTCTCTCTGTCAAATAAATAAATAAAATCTTTAAAAAAAAAAAAAAAAGTCAAAGCTATGTATTAAGTGTCTTTATTTGTTTAAAAGAAATCTGAGTTCTGGGCAAAATCCTTATGTCACGACATAACATTGTTTAAGATCTTTTTTTTTTTTAAGATTGATTGATTGATTGATTTGACAGAGATTGCAAGTAGGCAGAGAGTCAGGCAGAAAGAGGGGGAAGCAGGCTCCCTGCCGAGCAGAGAGCCCGATGCGGGGTTCAATCCTGGACCCTGGGATCATGACCTGAGCTGAAGGCAGAGGCTTTAACCCACTGAGCCACCCAGGTGCCCCTGTTTAAGAACTTCTTATAAAATTAGCTTAAATTGGGGCTAAATTTTTTTATTGTGTGAGAGTCCCTTTTTTTAAAAATGTCATAAAATGGAATTTAAGTGCACACCTTTCTCCTGCTGTGTATAGCAGAGTTGGCATGTTTTGGGGCTTGAATGCTCTACTGTAGGATATGTTGAGGAAGGGTCTCCCTTACTCTTGCTACAAGTTTGGCTGTCAGGAAAGCAGTTTTATTAGAAAGTGTAGAAAACCGAGAAGGTCCTACAGGTTCTACAGAGGTCCTACTGCTGCTAATATGGCACCCCCTGTGGTTACTAAGCCTTTATTAGATCCTGTCGGCTTCTCCCTACTCATGTGGAATCTAGCAGCCTTTGCTATGCAGGAGTCGTGCCCCAGTTCAGATCTAAGTGTTTCCAATTTATCTGTTTAGTGTATTCATGTAGGTTTTAGACAAATATTTGGAGAGATCCTGGGTAATCTTTCTTAATCAATGAGGGAAAGAGCATAACAGTATTTTCTTGATCCCTGGACTTCTGAAGTGTGTATGCCTGAGTTTGATTTTTGGAAGCAGTTCTGGAGCTTAGTAACAAAACAAGGATAATATAAACAAGTGATTGGTGCTCTGTGTCTTTTTTCCCCTGTAACAGAGAAAAGCTACTGTTCACGTAATGCAACAGTTAGTGATTGCCAGGTGGTGAATGGCACACAGTTCTGTTCTGGTAAGTATTCACATTGGTTGCTGAGGAAAGTGGCCAAGAGGTGAGGAAGATCTTTGCCTCAGAAGCCTTCTTTCAATATTTGGTTTGCCATTTCTGGCAGTCTAAACTGACTGTAGTTTAGACCTTCTCCATTTGCATTTTACTGGACTGGACAATCTTGTTCTGGCCCTTTTCCGGATTATGGTGTTGGTGATTGTCACAATCTCTGGCGAATTTTGTGTTATGGTTGAATCTTCCCTGTATTCATCTGTTTTCTCATTTTTGTACTTTAGTTTGAAGAAATTGGTTACTCTTTAACCATAAGTCTTTGCTCAGAAAATAGTTAAAATTCCTAGAAGAAGCAACTGATTTTCCTAACAAGATTACAAATGGATAGGGAAGTCAAACTTCTGATTTGGTGCATAGTTAATAAATAGAGCAAAAGAGCTTTCTGGAGTGTGTCAGTAACCTTGAAAGACTACCTATAACAGTTTTACTTTTAGTGGAGTTTTCCCGTCCAAACTTGAACTTCATGACTGAGAATTTCATTAGTATGAGGTCAGTTACCCCTTTGTAGAATGCACATAATTTGGTTTAGGTGGTAAAAGAACAAACATTTTTAGTATCTATTTCAGTGTGTCAGAAATAATAATTATATCAAACCTGTGGTTTCATGAAAATAATTGCTTAGAAACAAGGTTAAGTAAAACGTTTTAAAAGATACTAATTTAGAGAAAACTTGAATAAATAATTCTTCTTAATTTGATGATGTATCAGAATTAGTTTGGACTATGTAGCACTCAATCCCCAGTAGGGACCCAGGCTGTTTACTGTCATTCCTTAAAAATATCTCTGACCTTACTCTCCGAGGTAAGCGCTCATGTTCCAACCATCAAATTGGTTTTTCTGCCAACAGAAAGAGGAATGAGGCCTGTATCTACCTACAGATGCTTTCTAAAAGTTATACTGGGCTACCTACCTGCAGGGGAGGCTAAGAAATATGTGTCTTTCTCCAGGCGGGGAAGCGTCAACTCTAGATTGGTGCTTCATATTTCTAAAGAAGGGGAGATCAGTATTGGTTAGAGCAACTGTCAGTCTCCTCCACAAGGTGGTACTTAAATGTAAACATTGTAAAAGTGGTACTCACATGACTGCAGTTTAAAAAAAAGTGTAATGGATTGTATTATTTTAGATTGTGCTTTGACTTAATGTTTGTTTGTTTTAAATAGCACCCGAGCCCACTCCGATGCCAACGAATTCTACAGGTAATACAAGATAATTAACTCTTTCCTCCTCTTTCAGGATTTGTAAAGTCTCTTGATGGACTTATTAGTGATTAAATACCTAAAAGTTGTTAGTATAATTTAAAAAATTGGTAGATGTATTTGGTCTTGAACCATAATGTTACATGAGTATGAGCTGTTCGTGCCGGTGTCGTGGAATTCCGTGAATGATAATGGAGTTACGAATAAGTGGAATTTGTAATTCATAATAGAATTATGAATAAATGACGTTTATTGACTATGGGAGGATTTGCTGTGGACATTGAGTCCACAAACCGCTTTTTGTGGATTTTTTTGAAGATCTTGGGAAATACAGAAGCCTAAAGAAAATTAAAATTCCCTGCAATTCCCTTTATCCAGAGGTACACCAGGATGTTTTCAGTGATAAGTTTTTCCCAGTCTTCTCTGTCTCTCAATAGATTTATTATGAACTTGCATAAGATGCCCATGCACATTTGAATTGTTTTCTCTTTTACATTGTTGTATACACTTTACTTAACCTGCACTTGGTTGGATAGTTAGGTCATCTTTCATTTTTCCTGCAGCACGCGTTCCTGTTTTGATGTTATCCCTGACAGAATTGATTCAAACAGCATTCCTAGGTCAGAGGATAGGATTATTTTAAGACTGAATATTGATTGCTTTCCAGAAAGATACGCTTTTCATTCCCATCAACAACTGGAAAGTTTTCACTACCCCTTCAACAGGATTAGATAATTTCTCCTTTAAAAAATCTTTACCAAGGGACGCCTGGGTGGCTCAGTTGGTTAAGCGGCTGCCTTCGGCTCAGGTCATGATCCCAGCATCCTGGGATCGAGTCCCACATCGGGAACCTTGCTCTGCGGGGAGCCTGCTTCTCCCTCTGACTCTGCCTGCCACTCTGTCTGCCTGTGCTTGCTGTCTCTCTCTCTTACAAATAAATAAATAAAATCTTTAAAAAAAAAAAAATTAAAAAAAAAATCTTTACCAAAGTGATAGGAATAAATCATTAAAAAACTTCTACTCCAGGACAACAGGCTGGATGATAGGGACTGGAAACAGAAGACAGCATTTGTCTATTGTAGTAACTGTGACACGAGTAAATAAGCATAGTGTTTTGAGATATTTGTAGGAAGGTGTGTATATGGAGTAATATGGCAAATGTGGTGACAACTTCCTGGAGATGTTGACTGACTCTTGAAATGACCCTGGTAAAACATGACGGTCGCTTCCCAAGTGGAGCACGGTGGTCAGTAGTGAGGAGGGTGAAGGAGTATAGTGAGGTTGGGGAATTGCATCTGGATATGCCTGGTGAGGAAGGGTTGAGCTGAACAGTCAGCAGGCCAAGAGCCAGATTGGGAGGGCAGGTTGGAACAGGAGACGAGAGTGAACACAGGGAGACAGGAATAGATGACCCATGAGGGGAATTCTGGAGAACTATATGGGAAGAGTTGCAGATGTATGCAAATAGACTTAGGAGGTAGGAAGAATAGGACTTGATGGAGGTGATGGCAGACTCTTAGCTTGACAGCGCAGGCAAAGCTGATGAGTGTAGGCAGTAGTGGTGTCCCCTGGAACAGCTTGTAGAGAGACTAGGACTTGAGGACCCAACTCCAGGGGACGGAAATGTTTAAGGGTTGAGAAGAGGATCAGAGAGGAAACTGAGTAGGGATGGGCAGAGAGGTATGTCCAGGAAACTGTGTGTGTGTGTGTTTTAGGTATAGTTTTTCAGAGGAAAAAGTGATCAGATGCTGAATCAAGGACCAGAACTCATTGAAAGACTTGGGTGGTGGTGAGCTAGCTCACACCAGCTTGCGGTGGCCAGTTGTGCATAGCTCTTCCCAGCTACACATTCAGTGAGACTGCGTTGGGAGCTTGAATTATGGTGGAAATATTCATGCCATAGAAATCTGCAAATATCACAGAACTTTTGGAGAGCACACAGTGGTGACACCCATTGGTAGTCACTGACTAGGAGGATGTTAAAGGATTGATGAAAGCACAGATGTTAAGGAAAAATTAATTTCCAGAAGGTAGGATGTGAACCAAAAGGGGAAAACAGTTTCTTCAGAACCATTGTGGGTTCACTTTTAATTGCTTCTCCATGAACCTTGATGTAGTTTTCGTGCTTGACCCATATGGGGTTCTCCAGTGAAGTACCATGGGGTCTCTCTAGTTTTCTCTCTCTCGTTCTGGAAGTGGAAGGAGGCCAGGATTTGCTTATAGAAAATGCATCTGTTGAGTGGCAGTTCTTCAAAAACCGTTATTACATGGTCTCTTTTCATGGCTGTTGCTGAAAGAGAGCAAGTGAGAAATTAAGGGATTATTAAAGAAATGACACAAAGAGAATTTGATTTATGTAGAAAGGTGTTCAGTGGGGTTAATTATAACAGTCTTCTGTTAGTACCTATAAATATTATAAATAAAAATAGTCATAAATAATCTCTTATTATTTACAGAATGACTAGATTACATCAGATATCTAGTGGGAAATTTTCATAAGTGGAAGACAAACCGTTAAATTCTGCTACTTTTTAAATTTTTATTGTTACATAATTGCCTAGTGAAATGGGCAGCAGGAAATGACATGTTACTCTGCATGATGGGATTACTTAGTTTACTGTGTTGTTAAAAATTTTCCACCACCAGTAGCAGCTTTTGTTAACTGCTAATTACTATTTTTTTTTTTTAAATGAAAGGAACATACTGTAGGTTAGTAAACCTAAGTATTGCATAATTTTGAAAATTCTGTCAAAGTAGTATTTCGGTCAGAAGTAGAAGTGTGTAAATGTTTTGCGCGTTTATAGAAAAAAGCATTAGTCTGTGTTGTGTTCAGGGGGTTTGGTAGTAAGACTCAAAAGGCAAATTTGCAAACTTGATTCCTTACCATTGTCAGACAAAATGTAGTGTTTTAAGATTGAAAAGAATATATGTTTGCTTAGTTTGTAAAGTGTTATTTTTTGCAGCAACTTTAAAGGGATTAAAAATCTAGGAATTCTGTCTAAGAATCAGCCCTGCCAGAGGTGAGATGAGGTATTTCCCTGCTGGCAAAATGAGAGGTGACCTAATTGTCCACCCAAGAGCAGGGTAGGGAAGATATGTGCAGTAGTGCTCATGGTGAGAGAAAAGGATACAAACATGTAATCCTGTCAGTATTGTTAATGTATCATTGATTAGAATCTGTTAGTAGTATCAGTACTAACAAAAGTCTGTTAATAAAGTGCTTTGGTTCCTAAAATGTGTTTACATTCAAATTAATTCTTCTCACAAGAGTTCATTTTCTTTACAGGCATTGTCAGATAATTTAAATTGGGGGATCTGTGGCCCCAGGGGACCTGTTCTTAAAATAACATTTTATGGGAACAGAATGATGCCTGTTGATTTGCATGTTGTCCTCGGCTGCTTTTGCATTATGTGCCGCACAAAGCTGAAGATGTTCACTGTCTACCAGCCCCTCAAAATGAAAAACATAAGCCAGCCTTGATACCTGCTTGAGAAATCCTGAGCCCCACTGGTTTCTTACCATAACTTTTTAAGTTAATAGTTTTTGTCATAGAAGCATTAAAAAAGCAGTTGTTCTTCCCTCGCCTGACCACTGATTCTTGCCTTCCTGTGTGTCTTTTTGCAAACATTATCCAGATGTATACATAGATTTTATACTCCAATATTTACATAGATGTTAACACAGATAGTTTTATGCTTGCTTTGTGGTAATTTAAAAACTCGTAGTCTGGCTGCGTGGATGTGTTAGTGAGCCACTCCCTGAAATTTGGCCTTTATTTTAGTCTTTGGAAAATAGAAAGCCTGTTGAACTTGGCAGCATTATTTTAAAGACAAATGACTAGATACTGGGAGGTTTGGAAATGTAAGTTACTAGTAAGTTTTGTTTCTATTGCAGCCAAAACCACCACCCTGCCTGCCTCCTCAACCACTGCCACCACAACTCCTACATCAGGTAAGGAGGGGGTTTGAACTGTCGGTGACGTGGGGGTATGTTTGCAGCCTTGCCTTGTGCTATTTTTGCCCCCATTTTCCAGTTTCATTCATGAATGGTTGTGAACTAAAACTCACCTCTTATATTTGGAGGACCAGGATGGTAGGCTGTTAATGCAGGAATGGTAGGTTTGCTGCGAGTCCCCATTTTTTAACACATAGCCATATTTGGCCTGACACATTAGAGTTAAGAGATAGTGTTTTTCTAATTTTCTAAAACCCTTTTGCTGCAGCTTGTCGGTGAGATCTCATTTCTTATAACTTAAAAATTAAATACTGATGACTGTTAGGAGTTAATTTTGTGCTGTGTTTAGGTCATGACAATTGGAGTGAAGATAATTTAGCCATTCTTTTCATTGAGAAAGATCTAAAGAGCCAAGATCACTGCAGATGGGCACCTTGGCCATGTTTCTCGCTATTTCTTTACGTTCCTTTATAACTGTTAAAAGTGCATGTGAAAAGTAATGTTTATTAATTAATGATTTGCTGTGTTGTAAACAAAATCACATTTAGGTGATGCCACAAGACATTGCAGATACACAGATTATGATCCTTCTCTCTATCCTATTTAAAATACTGGTGTTTGGTTTTGATTTTTTTTTTTTTTTTAAGTTTCTTGGCTTATTGTTATGCAACCTTTCTTGGTTTCAAGGAAACCATTTTGTCTTTGCAAGAATTACAGAATAGTTGTGATTAATTTTAAAGCTTGGGGCATCTGGGTGGCTCAGTCTGTTAAGTCTCTGCCTTCAGCTCAGGTCATGATCCCAGGGTCCTGGGATCAAGCCCCTCATTGGGTTCCCTTTTGGCGGGTTGTGGGAGAGCCTGCTTCTCCCTCTCCCTCTGCCTGCAGCTTCCCCTGCTTGTGCTCTCTCTCATCTCTCTCTCTCTCTCTAACAAATAAATAAAATACCTTAGAAAAAAAATTGAAAGCTGGCCACCTTATTATACAGCCACCAGAACCAGTGTTTATTTGAAACTCTACTTGGAAAAAAATTATTTTAAATATGAAACTGCTTTTTATTAAAATGGATGGTGTTCTACTTGAAACCTTTTATTCCCTAAAAAGAAATTCATGTTTTATTTCCTATTGAAACATTTTTTTCTCTGAAAAGGGAATTCATACTTTTGTGCTTTTATTCCATATGGTTTGGTAATGCTCATAATATAAAATTTTAGAGTAAGATTTACAATACCTTTAATAACAAGTTTATTTGTTAAATTTATAAATTGCAGATACTTAAGATAATTTTTGTACTTTGAAAAATTGCAACTGAATTTTTGCTTACCTTGTATATTTAATAAAATTTAAAAGTTACATGAGTTTTCAACGCAAATATTAATATTTAGTGTAACAACTAACAGTATGTTTTCTGAAGAAATTACAAATTTTTAAAGTGCTTGACATGTTCTCAGGGCATAATTTATGTACCAGGAGAATTTTTCTCTGTCACTTTCATACTTGAATTTGAATGGCAGCTTTGACCACTTGATATTGCTAGATGGAGTGAATGGGATAAATTCTAGTTGTAAAGCCTTGACTCAAGAGGAGATACTTTATAGAATTTAACTCATGGCAAAGTCAAAGTATAAGCTCATGCGGGTCTTGAAATTCTGAGTAGGGACTTTCCAAGTCTCATTATCTTTTCTTCTTATTTAACAGGTACAACTAATACCACTTTAACTCCAACTTCACAACCCGGAAGGAAGTCAACCTTCGATGCAGCCAGTTTCATTGGAGGAATTGTCCTCGTCTTGGGTGTGCAGGCTGTAATCTTCTTTCTCTATAAATTCTGCAAATCGAAAGAACGAAACTACCACACTCTGTAAACAGACCCATTAAATTAAAAAGGACTGGTGTGTAACTCACTGAAACCAAAATAGTCTCTTTCAAGATGTCCCACATGGAAGACGCTACTCCAGGATCTGTACACGTTCAAAGGATGCATATAGGATACTTGGGAGCATCATCCTCGAAGAAAAATCACTTAAATCATTTTGCTCAACAGGAATATTTAAAATATTCTGCATGAATCCTTGTGGCTGTCTTCTTTTATTTTCAATGGCTGCTGCTGTGGGATTATGTTCTCTCTTCTTGACATACCAAATGTAACTCTGTAAGTGGTGGGAAGCATTGTCCTGCACAGACACCTCATGACTCTTCTGGCAGTTTAAATTTAGTCATTTTAAAGCCTGAAAGCTGCATCATTTTCATCCTATCTCAGGATGTAGTTTAGTGACCAGAATTGAGAAGAATGTGCCAAATGAGCATCGGTCGGGTGGAATTTTGGCTGTCCTTTCAAAAGTGGAATAAGTTGGTAAATCTAGTGTCCTTAGAGTAAATTGTATCCTTAGCGTAAAATTTTGTGCTTGATGACAGTTATTTTTTCTACATTAGAAATAAGATGCCACACAGGGAATTACATTCCAGATTTAAAGAAACGAATGGAAAGGATACAAACCATTAACAATAGCAGGTTATCATTCATACTGGCAAAGCACCTTAAATCACTGAGAAAATAAAGAACAGTGCCTTAAAAGACAGACTGAAAGGTAGGCTGTAACTTCAGATGTTCCTGATTTGTTCTTTCACATTAAGGAGGGTAAAGGTTGGTCTGGTGATACAACTGTTCATTAGCTGTAGCAAACCTTTCTAGATACCATGCTGGTAATAACTGAAAACTTAACTATTTTGTTTCAGACCTGAGCAAGGCTCAGGATGTTCTACAAAGTTGAAAGCCTTCATATATTGAACTTCCCAACGTTTCTCTTAGGCTCTTAAGAAGTATAAAGCTAAAGTGGATTTTCTTACGTTTGCCTTTGCACTTCAGGAAGTATCCCAACACTGTTGTACCTTGAAAGGATTTTTCACCAAGCTTCCTTGAAAAGTAACTTTTTTTTTTTTATGAGACAAGAAGGAAATAAGTTGTTTTAGAGTCATTTACAGCTCTTGAATGAGACAATCATTTTAAGTTTTGAGACCAGAAATGTGACCAGTGTAATTTCAGAACATCTGAGGGTTTTTTGGTTGATTGGATTGCTGTAGATTTTTTAATGATGATTGCCCTCGGTAGACAGACTGCGCTTTCTTTGCTTTGCTTTGCTTTTCCTCCCTCCCTTCCTTCCTTCCATTCTTCCTTCCTTCCTCCTTTTCTCCCATCCTTTCCTTTTAGTTGCAGTTCCTGTAGTACATGAAGCGTGCATGCTTTATTATTATTATTTTTTTTAGTTTCTTTAGGAAGCACTAGTTTTTTCAGTTTCAGAGGGATACATCTCCCCTGCCTTTGACATACTGGATTAGTTCAGAGGTTTTCATTAGTTTTTAAAAAGCTTTTGCTTTTCTAGGTCATTAAAGGTTTTTTTTTGTTTTGTTTTTGGTTTTGTTTTGTTTTTAGTTTCTTTAGCCTATAGGGGCTGAGTTTAGCACTTGGTTTTCAATATTTTGTAGTAGGAAATGAGGAGTTGCTTTGGTCCATTTCATAAGCCAAAATTCCTTACATTTAGATATGATTATATTCAAGGTTCTTAAAATGAAGATTTACTGTTTCTTTGTTACTTGCTGGTACAGCTAGTTTGTTTTACTTGCACATTTGTACATACACTTAATGTTTTCAAGTGCCTTAATTGCTTAAAATCTCTGGCTTCAAAGGTTTTTGGGAAAAGGTAGGTTTACCTCACATTTTTGTGTTTTCATTAGTAATATTCTGATACCAGTTTTAGGAACCTCACAAAAATTTTTATTATGGTGCCATGGCTGTTAGTTTTTAGTGAGTGCTGTCAGATCCAAGAATCATTTGAAAAAATACAGAGTCTCCATTTCTCCCAAAGCGGCAAGATTTAGCTACAGTGATATATAATTATCATTTACCTAGATATGAATACCTTGTCACACATTAATGTCAGTACATCTGTTTTTGTGGAAATGTAGCTGAAGAAGCTTCTCATCTTCTATAATCTTGAATACTGCTCTGACAACAGAACCATAATACGAAACCAGTTAGATTTTGCAAGAAGAGCTCTTAAAACGGAACTTACAGCCTTTTCCCCCCTTTCTTTAGTATCTTGAGCCATTAATAATTTGTTGTTGTTTTTTTTTTTAATCCAGGAGGTACAGAAACGTTTTCAGATTTTTCTCCTGATTTGTTCATGTGGATGTAGTTCTATCAAAACACCTTATTTTACCTTACAGATACTTATTGCACAGGCAGACACTGCTGTATTTAGAAACTTCTATTTCAGTTCATTAAAAACTGCAAAACCAATCTGTATCATGTACCAAACTGATTTAAAATAAATCTACATGTTAAGTGAATTAATCTGTTCTTTTTTTTAAAACTGAAGTGTTTTTGCATTTTGATTATGAAATTTAATGTTCGTGAATTTACCTTATCAGTCTGTTTGGGGATGGGTTGTCTGCTTGCTCTCTGTTGCTCTCCAAGACCAGTGGCTAGTAGCAGGTCGGCATTCGTCAGAAACTTGTGGTGTTTAGTGCTCTCAGCACAGTAATGTTGGTCCGTTGTGTTCTCACACGCATTGTTCTCTGAGAAATCTGTCCTCTTCGTCTTCTGTTCCTCTGCACATGTCTTTGTTTTCCTTTGTTGGTTTTTAAGATTTTTCTCTATGGCTGTTCGAGCAATTTGAAGTGATTTGCTGTACTAGTCGTTCTTGTGCTCGGGGTTTGTTGGGTTTCTTGGATATATGCTTTTCATCGGATTTGGACATTCTCAGCTGTTATTTCTTCAAATATTCTTTTTTCTATCCTTTCCCTTCTCTTTTGGGGATTCTAATTACGTGGGGGCTGCTGGAAGTTGACCCATAGCTCATTCATGCACTGTTTAGTTTTTTAATTTAATCTTTTTCTGTTTCATGTCAAATTTTTGTGTTCAAGTTCACTAATGGTTACAGTTTAATCTGTTATTAATTAGTGTGTTTTCCATTTCAGATGTCTTCATTTCTAGAAGTTCATTTTGGGTGTTCTTGTATCATTCATGTCTCTATACCCATTCTTTAGTGTTTGAGCATGCAGTGGTTTTTTTTGTTGGTTTTTTTTTTTAAATGCCTATGTCTGCTAATTCTAATACTGGGTCAGTTTGATTTTTTTCCCCTCTTATGGGTCATGCTTCTGTTTCTTTGCGTGCAAGATGTAAATTATAACCTGTTGGGTGCTGATTATTTTTGTTCTCGTACAGAGAAAACAGTTTGATCCTTTTTAGGTCTTGGCGTTGTAAACTGTTAGGTGGGAGCAGAGCAGCATTTATCGGAGGGCTAATAGTTGTCCAGTTCTTAGGCAAGACCCTTCTGAGTACTCAGTGCCCATGGATTATGAGGCTTCCTAGTCTGGGCGAGCGGGGACAGGCTCTTTTCCCAGCCTTGTGCAGGCTTCCAGATACTGTTTCCTGGAAACCTTTCCTAGCCATGGGTAGCTACCTCGTGCGTCTGCTGATCGGCATGTTGCTGAGACTGTACTCCGCAGATCTCTAGAGTTCTGTAGTCTTCCACCGCGGTCCTCTGCTCTGGAGCTCCAGCTGTCTTCAACGGCCATGACTTCCAGCTCCATCTCCTCAATTCAGGAAGTGCACTGGGCTCTGTCTGGGCGTCCTCTCTCTGCATCATGGCTTAGAAATTCGGGGCAGTTGTCCGGATCCATAGTTTCCTGTCCTTCAAGGATCGTTGTCCTTTGCCCAAAGTCCAGTGTATTGAAAACTACTGTTTAATGTGCACTGTCCAGTTTGAGGGCAAATGCAATCTCAAGATGGGACCTTTAATGTTTTAATTTTTATTTCAAGGAATATATAAATACATATTCTTAATTTTTTTTCTTAAACTATACAAGATAAGTATGTCTGCTTTGACTGTCCCTCAATCTCTTCCCCTTGCTGGCTCCTCCACTTTGCAGAGGTAATTACTGGAACTGGTCTGGTGTTAAACTCCCCCCTCCGCCAGCATTTTTTTATATATATAGTATGTACCCTTAGAAAATACATAATGTGGATTTTTGTGTTAACATTAGCCTGCAACTTCTCACTCACTACTTGGAGATCTTCTCAAGTTAGTGTATGTAGCTATACCAAATTCTTCAATTCTCTGAGGGCCTATATAGTATGAGTATCATCAGTATCTGCTTATGGAAGGATAGTAGGTTTGCAATTTTTAGTTTTTAGTAACACTTCTGCAGAGCAGTATCTTTGCATCTGCCGCCTTGTTTATGTGTGAATTTTTTTGTTTTTAAAGATTTTATTTATTTATTTGTCAGAGAGAGCAAGTGAGAGCGAGCACAGGCAGACAGAGTGGCAGGCAGAGTCAGAGGGAGAAGCAGGCTCCTTGTGGAGCAAGGAGCCCGATGTGGGACTCGATCCAATGACGCCGGGATGATGACCTGAGCTGAAGGCAGCCGCCACCCAGGCGACCCTAGGTGTGAATTTCTGTCTAGTGTAAAGGTAGAGAAGGGGAGATCTGTATCATAGGGTTTACACTTTGAGCTTTTTATATTTAACTCATTTTTAAATTTTAAAATCAATTAATATTAGTGTATTGTTAGATTCAGAGGTAGAGGTCAGTGATTGGTCAGTCTTCTATATAACACCCATTACATCACTGCCCTCCTTAATGTCTATCACCCAGTTACCCCATCCCTCACCCCCTCCCCTCCAGCAATCCTCAGTCTGTTTCCTATGATTAAGACTCTCTTACGGTTTGTCTCCCTCTCTGATTACGTCTGGTTTTATTTTTTCCCTCCCTTACCCTATGCTCCTGTTTTGTTTCCTAAATCCCATATATGAGTAAGCTCATATAATTGTCTTTCTCTGATTGACTTATTTTGCTCAGCATAATACCCTCTAGTTCCACCCACACTCTGTACATTTTAACAAAGTGAGATTGCCTTCCGATTCCCACCAGCCAGTGTACCTGAGAGTTTCTATATCCTTTCCATCTGACATTGGCAAAGTTTAAATACTCTGGTGAGTGAAATGATTTACTTGGTTACTGTCCTTAATTTGTACTTCCTCTGTGAATTGTCTTTTTCTGTCGTGTCTTAATTGTAGGATTTTTTCTCTTAAAACATGCTGGGTGCTCATCCATGGTCAAATGGATTTTCTTCGATATATTCTTCAAGTCTTTGTCTTTGATTATGGTGTCCATATCACCAGAGTACAATCAAGAGATAGATGCCACAAATATGAACAGGGGAAGTTTGATCTAAGAGTGGATTGGAGGGATAGGACATATTATCTGTAATATTTTAAAGAAATGCAAACAAAGCAGTGAAGAACTCTGAAGAATACTGGCATAGCAAATTTAAGAAGTGGCTGCTCTCTGTCCTTCCTCAAGCCAAATTCCAGAAATATCAAGGTTACAACCTTGGCTCTCTGGATGAAGTTTGTGGTAGCTGCAAATCCACCACCGGGCAGCTATGGGGAAATGATATGCCATTGGTGACCTGCGAAGTCATCCAAGGGGACGCAGGGTAAGCCATGTTCAAGAGGGTGCCACACCAGTGACACCACAGTGCTCAGATGTGTGTGCTGCTCAAGTTTTGTCCAGAACCAGGAAAAGAAATTCCTCCAGTACTGTCTGACAAAACATCACGCCACCTAGCAAAGAAGTATTCCTTCAACTCCATTGTCATAATGGTGGAGCGGGCAACAGGTGGATTCAAAGCTTAAAGTCCTTTTTTCTGTCAATTTTTGACCTCCCACTACTTAATATTTATTTTGCCCTTGCTGAGAATCTCAAGTGGTCAGTTCTCCTGGTGGTAACCCAAATGTTACTCCCAAAGGATGTGAGTCTTCTACTGTTCATTTTGGTTGCGTAGATTTTCATTTATCTTTCCTATTGGGTATGGAAGTGCTCAGGCACCTAGACAACCACCATGTTCCTAGATATGGCCTTTGCCTCCATTGTGTACCAGCACTACAATCTCCCCTTGGTAATAAGGATCGACCATTCCAGCCAGTAGGGTAACACCTTTCACAGCCTGTTGGTTTAGTGGCTTATGAATCCCAAGATGTGGTCTTACCTTAGATCCTAAATCAATAGACCCATTGTTGTGTCTCTGGTTGAAACAAACCTTGGGAACTAAGACCTCCAAGCCAGCTCAGCTTGAGGTTCCTGAGATGAGAAGTATCACCATGAGTCACATCCACTTCTACCTCTTGATTTCTAGGTACGTATGCTATCTCTGTGAGACAACTCCATCCTTGCAAGGTGGTTACAACTAAGTTACAACGAGTTTTCAGTGAATTATCCCACCTTTCAATCAGCCCAGCCACTTCTGGGCATTGGGGCATGTTAATTTCACAGGCATGAGTTTACTGCAGCATTTCCTTTACTGTGAAATTGATTCTTTAATTAGAAGCAGTGCTATAGGAAATGCTGTGACAGTGGATAAAGCATTCTGTGAGTATGTGCATCAGCTAGCAGTGCTGGCAGGAGCATTATAGACCATATGCAGAATGTGTGTATTCTACGAAAGATGGATCTCTGTCCTCTATGATGGAAAAGGCCCAATATAATCAAATTGCTATCATATGGATGGTTATTACCCACGAGATTAATACCGTATTCAGCCTCAGTATTGGTCTCTGCTCCTGACAGATCAGGCAGTAGTCACTAGTGCATGTCAGCCTTGATAAGGGGAAATCCATGTTGTTGAGCCCATGCATGGGTCACATTGAACAAGCACTGGGTAGCTGGGGAAAGAGACTGACACCCATAGAGTGCATTATTTTATCCACTTGATTAATAAGAGCCTTCTTTGCCGTAGATGCCCTTTAGTGACATGGGATACGAATATGTGTGTTCCCATTCCGAGATCCATACACATGCCTTTTCCCACATTTACTTGTCACCAACATTTACTATTTCTTCCAAGTCTAACTGTCCAACCAAACCACTAGCAACTACCCAAGAATTCGTGTGGATTTGTACTTCTGGCCATGTCTCAGATCAGACACCATGGACAATCAAATTCACTACTTGCAGTTCTCACAGGGAAGGTTTTCTTGCGCCTCTTCTTCTTCTTCTTTCTTCTTTCTTCTTCTTTTTAAGATTTTATTTATTTTATTTGACAGAGATCACAAGTAGGCAGAGAGGCAGGCAGAGAGAGAGGAGGAAGCAGGCTCCCTGCCGAGCAGAGAGCCCGATGCAGGGCTTAATCCCAGGACCCTGGATCATGACCTGAGCCGAAGGCAGAGGCTTTAACACACTGAACCACCCAGGCGCCCCTCTTGTGCCCCTTCTATTTAGATCCACTCCTGAGCTCCATGGTGGTGCAGTTGTCCACTTTTGGGTGGATCCAATGTATCATGCAGACCTATCTATAAGCCAGGTTTAATTTTTTTTTTCTTGGCTAGCTAGTTGTTAGAAACACTCTAGACCAGAGGTATTGATTGAGGAAGAGGCAGCAACAGGCATTGGTGCTGAAAGAATCTGAGCCACATGTTCATGGAAGCTATTTGTACCTTTCAGACCTGTTCCAGATAGTTAAATGTATACTATTTCCATTTACAACAGATTGCTGCTGTGCATGCTCAAGTTTATGACTAGGTAGACTCTCAAACACCCAAATCATGATGTGAAGCTTAGGCTACCTGCTCATCTACTATCCCTTGGTTGGGTAATCAGTCTCTACAAGGCACAGAAGGAGAGTAGTTACCTTCAAAAGAGGGCAGAGATTTGCTCCAGAATCCTAAGGTTTGCCCTGTGTTTCTGCTTGAGAAGGGCTCCATATGTGCCAGGATACTTCTAGAATCACTGGCTCTGCTGGATCATAGGACCTGTATGGCAGAGCAGCTTATACTGTAACTCAAGTTCATGACAGAACCTTCTCTTGCTCTGCTCCCCGCTCAAAATTGGTAATCTTACAGGTAACTCTAGAGGAGGGTTGAAATAGCCAACTCAAATATTGCACATGTTGCCTTCAAATCCAAAAAGGCCTACTGAGCATTATGCCTTTGTTTTTCACAGAATATGGTGTAAGCCTAAGCAAACTGCCTTTCTCCTTAGAGGAAGACACTTAACATGCTCTAAAACATTGAGTCCCCAGAGACTTCACTGGGGTTAATAGCCCTAAATTTCTGTGGAATTTGTCCTTTACCTTCTAGTTCTTGTATGTCTTACTAAGACACTAAATACTACATCCTACTCATCATATCCAATCAGCATGTTGTAAACATAGTGTCTTTTGTAGAATATCATGATGGTCAAGGTCTCTACAGACTATATCAATGTAGGGAGTAGAATTGACAAAGCCTTAAAGCAAGACTCCGACGGTATACTGCTCTTCATGGTCCTTACAATTTGTTATGGAGCAAAAGGCATAACAAATTGGGTCAACAACTGCATAACGAAGGCCAAGAGGATATTCATTTGCCCCAGTAAAGATACTACATCTGAGACAGCAGCTGTGGTTGGAATCACTCCCTCGTTAAGATGGGAACCTGATAGTTCCTAGTCATTTTCCAAGATCCACCTGTTCTCTGCACAGGCCAAAGTGGTGATTTAAGTGGCAATGTGATAGGTCTCATCATCCTTGTTTCCTTAACATTTTGAAGGTGGCCTTAATCTCTGCAGTTTCCCCAGGGATATAATTTTGCTTCTAGTTTACTTTCCAGAAAGGGGAAGTTTCAGGGGCTCCCAATGATCTCTTCCTAAAATAACGAGGCTTCAACTCATGGGTTAAAAACCAGTAGAGGAGTCTTTTCAGTTTTTCTTGATGTCTTTTCCAATTATACATTCAGGAACTGTGGAAATAGCCACATGGTGGGCCCATGGATTGACTGGGTCCACTGTAATTTGAACCTGAGACTCCTGATACCTCACTGTAAGCCTTCATTTTAACTGTTGAGCCACTGTGTGCTTTGAGTTCCCAAGAATCAAGATTTTGTTTTTTAGGAAGACTCCACACCCAATGTGGGGTTGGAATCTGGGTGAGAGACTATGACTCTCCTCTATGTTGACTCAAGCCAGGTTTCTGACTACCAGAGTTTCTCCTGTTGTATAGATCAAACAATATTCTAATTGGCTGCCCATGTGATTTCATTTGGGGGGACACACTGACCACCAAAAATCTTTATGTGCCAGGTTGATAATCTGACTACTGACAGGTCCCTGCTGCCCCTTGTAATAGACATACCTACCTTGTCCTTGGCTGTTGTCTTCTGCTATTCTGGGACTGCATCATAACCACTGAAATGAGAAAGCCCATCTCAACAGCAATGAGAAATGACAAGATTGTGATTTCAACTGTCATGGTCATTAGCATTCTGCACAATTAAAAATTATGCTTGATTTTTTTTTTTTTTTTTTTTAGCAGTATTACCCCTATGACTACACGAAATAAGAGATTTTTTTGAAGGCTGCTATGGAAGTTCTCTGGTTTTCAGACCATGATCCGAGCTGAGAATTAAAGGACCAGAGCTTATCATTTTCTTCTGTAAGTGCTCAAGTGCATCCAAGAAAGTCCATCCCACACCCCGGTATTTATGGCCATGATTATTGCCATGAGAGTCAGTGTGGTAACAATTTAAGCTCCCGAAGCACATGCTTCAAGTAGGTACTCCATCAGTCAACCATGGGTAGTAATTTGGTTAATTGTCATGCCATTGCATGTAAAGGATTACTAGTCTTCCATTTCTTATTGTCAAGGAGCTCAGCACTGTGTCCACGCCCAAGGATGCAACCAAGCAGATCCCCAAATCCTATCCCTGTGAGTCTCTCCCCTAAGACCACTCCTTTACTGGTATCAGTTTTGTATTATTGAACTGTATCAGTTCTGTATTACTCATGGGTCAATTAAAAGATAGAACCACAGTAATCCAACTGTGAGAAAGTTTAATAGAAAGGATTATTAACTATAACAAGGGGTTGATGTAACGGGAGGACCGGCTGGGAAGCAATAAAGGGAGCTCTGAAGAAAACAGGGATAGCAGATATAGTGCGCAGCCACGACCCTCCAGAGCTGACATAAACTGGAGAGGGTGTGACCTCAAAGGCTCACTGGATGGGAGAGAAATTCACTGAGGCTGGAAAGTAGCCCTCAGAAAAGGAGGAGCGGGAGGAGAAAGCCCTTCACTGAAGGTGCCATGCCAGTGGCCCTCCACCAGGAAGCTGCATGCTCCCCTGTGCATTCTAACGCAGAAGCCTGTCAACATGGCAAGTGAGAAGCACCCCAGAACCTCCTTCTTCAGGATCCTTCCATTACTCTCTCCTGACAAAGCTTAAAATCTTGTAGTGGGAAAAGAAGAAAGATTTACAGTGTCCATATTAACTATAGCAGACAAGGATGAATTTAGAGCTGAGAGGCATAAATTGATAACTGCTACCATATTGTCATGTTGAATTTGTAGCTTTGACATCCAAGTCATCAATCTTCCTCTTGGCTTTTGTTTTTCATGTTCTACTTAAGAAATAAGTTTGTGTGTGTGTCTGTGTGCAGGTGTGTGTGTGTGTGTGTGTGTGTGTGTGTGTGTGTGCATATAGATCTTGAATCCATTTGGAATTCATTGTGTATAGTGTAAGGTGATAATTTGTTCTACTTCAAATAGACTCAACCTTACCCTTAATTTGAAAAGTTAAACAAATATCATATATAAATGTATGTATGTAAATGTTTCTCTGGTCTGTTCTATTCCATTCATCTACCCATTTATTCCTTTACTCAGGATACATTTTCTTGTCTGAACAAAGAGGCTTGCATTAGGACTTCGCAAAACTCTGAAGAGAGTCTCAGTATTTGTAGGCAGAATAAAACGCTAGTTAAGGGAGGATGATGGGGGGCACCTGGGTGGCTCAGTGGGTTAAGCCGCTGCCTTCGGCTCAGGTCATGATCCCAGGGTCCTGGGATAGAGTCCTGCATCAGGCTCTCTGCTCAGCGCTTGGGAGCCTGCTTCCCTCTTTCTCTCTCTGCCTGCCTCTCTGTCTACTTGTGATCTCTGTCAAATAAACAAAATCTTAAAAAAAAGAGAGAGAGGATGATGTTCTTAAGTGAAACAAATAGAAATGAGTGCTCTGAAGTGTATTGAGATTAATCTGTTCTTGTTTTTCACTTACTAAAAATTACTGCGTAGCAGCAATGCCTCTCTCCTGGTTCGTACACCTCATCAGTAATCTGGAACCCACAATGAGGGGCTGTTGGTTGACCAAAGCTGAGGCCCAGGTTGTAGAAGTGCAAATCAACTCTTAGTTCCTAAAACCTAGGGCCGAGCCCTACTTCCCCTGGGACATCTCAGTCCTTACACAGTCTTCATAGTACTGATAATAAAAATTAGATCAAGGTCATGGAGGTTAGAATCATTTTTATTCATTCAAATGCTCAAGGAAATAAAATGTGGAAAAGGATATATGATTACCAGTCAGGTCTTTATGGGATTATGGATGGAGCCGTGTGAACTTGAAAAGCTGAACATTGAACATTTTCTGCCACATTGGGTAGAAAGACGTTGTCAGTCCTTCTTTCATGTTTAATAGGTACCTGTAATATAAGTCACTGTTAACTCATGAGACCAAGGTCATTCGTCCAGTCTGGGGCAGGCCATTTAGGCCGCCTTCTTGTACCTGCCACTTGTCATAAAGGAACTGGTTATGAATAAAATCTATCAACAAAAAGCCATTTTCATCTAAGGAAAAAAGATATCCCATATATGGAGTAATCTAAAAATTCCTTAATAGTTTATCATTTGTGCTAGTGTAGCGTTTTGTTTTTTAGAAAGTCTTGGGGGCCTTACATCCCAACGTGTGCACATTCCTCCTCAGTCTGTATTTATCTGATTTGTCTTATAGGCCTTTCTTAAGAATTCAGAACTTAGATTCAAAGAGGCTCCAATTCTTTCGTGCCTTTCCTGCACCTTAGGCTTTTTGTTTGGGGTTTTTATAGTGTACACAAGTTAATGGGCTACAGAACATTCCCTTTTTTATTAGGGTTTGTTTAGACTATCACCCTTTTAAATCTTGTGATACAGTGGCTCTCCTCTAATGCATTTAGTTACTTAAGCAGCATTCTCAACCATGAGCTGTAATCACCAACTACCCCTGTAAGAGCAACATTTGCTTTTGGGTGTGAAACAGGAATGGAGTGAATCTTTAAAAGCCCTTGTGGTCCCATAAGCGCCAACTGAATATTGCTTCTTTTTGGAAAAGGTTTTTGCAGAAACAGACATATACTAGAATTTCACTTTTTAGTGAATGCTGACTGCACAGAGATTGGTAGGTCAAGCGAACGGCGGGGATTGATAATGTGGTCCTACTTGGTCAAGGACCTTAAATGGGTATTCCTGATCTGTTTCTTCCCTTTCCATGTATGACTTCTTAACCACATGTTCAGAAACACTGCTGGAAATTTGTGATCCAATAACTAGATCATCATCTGCAAAATTATACCCTCATATTTTTCTCTGACAATATGATTAAATCTTTTCCTTTTAGTTTTCCTCAAAGCAAGAGGCAGGAATTCTTAAATGGGTTGACAGGTAAACTTCTGGAGGGGATTCTAAAAACCAATGGGGCAAAGAGTATAATACTTATCAAAGTAGTGCAGAGAAGGCAGTGGAAGAGGGTAAACGTTTTACATAAACCAAAAACTATTAATTAAATATTAATTATTTATATTTAATATTAAATAATTATTATAAAATATATTCATTTTTATTCATTTAAATGCTCAAGGAAATCAAATGTGGAAAATATAAAATATAAAAATGTGGAAATATATATATTATATATAAATATATAATAATATATTTATAATATATACATATTTTTTTAAAATCTACATATATGTTCTGTACCTTGACCTAATCTGTGTCCAAAGAGTTTCTTTGGAGGGTAGATTTCTCACATGTTTTTAAAATGACTTCTGAAACTTCCTGCTCTGCCAGGGAACTCAGATAAGAGATCTCATGCTGCTAGTTAATTACTACAGATGATGGAAGGAAAAGAGATTCAGAGACGGAACACAGCAAGGTGTTGATACTGACTTCCACATTCACTTATTTCATTGTAATTGAATAAATGCTTTTGGGATAATTGTTTTGATATCAGAATTCTATTACTGAGGAGTAGCATCAGCAAGAAGGCAGAGTGGGAAACCCTGGACCATCCTTCTTCCCAGTCATCGATTCAGAAACCATTCATGAACAAATTCCCTCTGTGAGAAATCTAGAATTTTATTATTTAGATCCAAGTATCTAGATAAGAGCCTGATATTTTTAATGTACTTTTGAAGTGAACCTAAAACCATAATTTCATATTTACATTTTTCATTGTTTCACATATATAATCAAATTTATCATTACTTACGGTGTCCGGCCTTTGAATCCTTCTTGTTATTTTACTGCTCATAAGATGAGTCCTTAAAAGGTGTTGCTGGGAGTGTCTGGATGATGTGGGAGCAGAACGTAGGGAATACTGAGCCCGAGGTATAAGGCCTATAATGTTAAAAAATGTTAAATCATATCTCTGGTTGCAGTGTATAGTCCTAGATTTAATCCATAAAATTTTGAGCATAAAATGAACATCTAATCCGCTTCATCAGTTCTGAGTGAAGATGACAAAACCCAGATGGAATTTTTTTTGCCTGAGGGTCACATGACCAAGTGAAAGAGAAGGATATGATGGTTGACTTGGACTATGATGGGTAGAAGTGGACAGACTTAAGGTTATTCAAATTAATCAGATTTTGTAATTCACTGGATTTGCAGGGTGACAAGGAATAGCTCCCAGATTTCTGGCTCAAGCAATTGGATAGATATTCATTTTATTTTATGGTGGATTTTATGATCCTGGCACATATATGGTCAATAAATAATGGTCAATAACAAAATTAGAAGGGTAGATGGGTGGGAAATATGAGTATGTAGAGAGAAAGCAGATAAAGATTAGAACAAGGCCCCTGTAGTAGTGAAAAAGTAGAATAAATGGGATCTCATGCATTAGGATTGGCCCCCCGGGAAGGGGCAGCTTTTCCGTTTTACCAGGAGGGACCGGGAAGCAGCTGAGTGCTAATGTAGCGGGGCTGGGCTCAAGTTATAGAGGGGTTTTCCCCTTGGATGGCTTTTAACTGCTCTGTGAAACTGGAGGTGATGTGTTGGCTGGGGAGGAGGACAGTGTTGGAAGGTGTGAAGAAGCCAGGAAGATTTTAAATAGTTGCTGGGAAAAGAAGAGAGTGAGCTGACCCCATTCTCAGCTGCGGGGGAGGGACATGTGAGCTGGTCTTAAGACCACTGAGAGCCTTAGTCTCTGGCTTTAGTGATTGGCTCAAAACCGGACATGTGACCCAAGTCTACCCAGTCTGAGGCTGATGATTATTCTCAACTGTCCATCGCCAGACTGACTCTTGCCCCTTGAGCTGGAACAGAGAGGAAGCTACAGTGGTGGCTGCCATCTTGCTTCCCAAGGGGCTCCACTTCCTCTCGGCTCCCAGCATTCTCAGAGCCCAGCAACGGCGAGAGAGAAATCAATGCTAGTGAAAAACATCAAAGCTGGATCAGGAGAACTTAAGGCAGTCTGCCTCTGAACATTTCATAGTTTTGTCAGCCAAGTGATTTCATTTTTTCCCCCTTAAGTATTTTAAGAACAGCTGCACTAGAATATATTATAGTTTCTCAGGAGTTGCAAAATCCTAAGGGGAATCCATGCTAATGCCAAGTAGAGAGAGCTGGTCCCCCAACTCTGCCTTTGCCTCCGGTGCCTCTGATGTGGGGAGCAAGGTGGCTGCTGCTACCACAGCTACGGGAAGGAGAGACCTTGGTCATCTCCGGCTTTCAACTGGACAACAGCTGGGAAGGGAGTGGGAATGGCTGACTTTTGGCACTAATGGTACAGGAGGTGCCTGGCTGTCCCCTTGGAGGCTGGGTAATAAATAGGGTAATAATGGGTAATACATAGACAGGTATGACCCAGTCCCTCCTCCCCTGATGAATCTACACGTAGGGAGCCCTCCACAAAGCCCGTCCTGTCACTAAGAGAGGACAGATGAGGGCTGAGGTTTAGGAATAACTTTTACATCTGCTTCCAGGGAAAGAGGGTTCTCTTTTATTCCTGCCACATCCCCAGTTCCGGGAATTAGGGTTCTGCCCCCCTACCCGTCTTGTGCCTCACTCTGTTTCTCCTTCCTAAATGTGCAGCTGTTGGCGGGCATGGGCGGCAGTTTGAAAGGACACTTTAACCCAGAAAGAGATTTAAAAGATGCTTGGCTGGGGTACCTGGCTGGCTTAGCTGGTAGAGAGTGTGACTCTTGATCTCAGGGTGGTGAGTTCAAGCCCCACTGTGGGTACAGAGCTAATTATTAAAAGAAGAAGAAGATGGTTGGATGGAGGCAGAGGGGCAAGGGAGAGACAGAAAAATCCTAGGGAATATGGAGAAGGAGAGTGCAAGGTACCGAACTGCTCAGGGTCAGTGGTCAAAATAGGGCCTTGGATATTTGTATGTTCTTTCTCTTCGGACAGGACAACTGAGGTGAGAAAATCAGACCTGCTCTCAGGTCCGAGGCAGCAGGCATAGATGCAGGAAGGAGGGCCCTGGGCTTTATAGCTGAGCCCAGCTTTAGTCTTTTTTTTTTTTTTTTTAAGATTTTATTTATTTATTTGAGAGAGAGACAGAGAGACAGAGAGAGTATGAGTGGAAGGAGGAGCAGAGGGAGAGGGAGAGAGAGAGAGAGACTGTCTAGCAGACTCCATGCTAAGCGTGGAGCCTGACATGGGGCTTGATCCCAGGACCCTGTGATCATGACCTGAACCCAAATCAGAAATGGACACTTAACTGAGTCACCCAGGTGCCCCACCAGCCCTGCTCTTAGTAAACCCAGGGTCACTCCATCTTCGTCTACTTGATCTTTGATGCCAATCTTTCGGTTTCTGAAAGGCTCTGTTTTCTTATATATTCACCTAGTAAATAGCCAAAAGCAAACATAAAGGACACACACGTATGAAAGTATAGGAACCAACATTTGTACAGCTAGTTAGTGCTTCTGTACTACGTGGCAGATGTGCTTTATTTCATTTAATCCTCAGAATACCCTTTTGCGGGAATATTCCCATTTTACAAACAGGCTAACCTGAGGTCACATAGCAAGCAGTGACTGAGCCAGCATTTGAACCAAAGCGCACACACCCAACCACCAGGTTCCACCAGAAGAGAAAAGCAGAGACTTGGCTGATCTTAACAATAAGTCGGTTGTGGTTATTGATATTTGATGACATTTTTGATAGAAGAACTTAGAATTTATTTTGTCCTCAACTTACAGGGGAGGAAGCTAGTTTAGAGACATGGGTTTGGCCTCTGTTCCATGCTTCTTGCTAGCTATATGGCCCAGAGGACAGTGTTGATTGTCACTTCCATAGGGCTCTTCAAGCCTCCAGCACCCAAGAATCATAATACACTTTCTAAATAACATCTGAGACATAAATGTGGTCATTGATGTTCCAAGGGATTAAGACAGTGAAGTACCCAGTGTTCTTTAAGTGGTATATTACAAGCTTCTGAGGCCAGTTTTTATGACTAAAACATTTTAGTATAGGATGTAAATACTCTAAGGTAAACTAAAGTAGAAAGTTATGGCTGCAAATCAGAATTAAGTTTCATTCATTCATGTATCATTCATTCGCTCAACAGCCAGCACGGAGCCCCCACACAGTAACCACTGGGTTGTTACAGCTACTCCCTGAGATCCTCCTCAGTTCAGACCCCAGAGCCTGGGAGTTTGTGCTAGCCAGAGCAGGGGAGCTGCTTCCCGCCTGGTGAGCTCATCCGGACTTGTTACAGCTACTCCCTGAGATCCTCCTCAGTTCAGACCCCAGAGCCTGGGAGTTTGTGCTAGCCAGAGCAGGGGAGCTGCTTACCGCCTGGTGAGCTCATCCGGACAGACGATCGCTCAGCGTCACTAAGCTGACTTTGTAGCTCTTGTACACGCTGGAAAGCATCCAGCTTCACACTCCGCTCCTGGGCAAGCCGGCTCCTCATCTGAGGGGAAAAGGTGCTTAGGAAGCAGAGATGCTTCCTGGTGCCTACTTTAGTTCCTAGGGTTCCTTGGAGAGTGTAGGTCGAGGCTGCCCCAGAAATTCAAGTCCTCATGCATTCCTGGTCAGGCTGAACTCAGCCTTCTGAGGAGAGCTCCAAGAAGGCCAAGAACTCAACCAAAGAGGAGCAGAGGCAGCGCTTAGAACTTTTATTGCCTTATCATAGCCAGGAGTTCACTCATGACATTTTTATCTTTTATGTTTATTTGACTAGAGTGGAGGGGAGGAGAGGAAATAGAAGGGTCCAGTTCACAGAGGACCTTGTGGGTCAAAGCCATGAAACTACCACAGGGACG
Source organism: Mustela nigripes (assembly GCF_022355385.1). NCBI lineage: Eukaryota > Metazoa > Chordata > Mammalia > Carnivora > Mustelidae > Mustela > Mustela nigripes. Next base: position 127,507,786 of record NC_081561.1, on the reverse strand, counting down.
GGAGGGAGTCCCTGGACAATTTCAAGCAGAGGAAAGACCCATTCTCTCTTCCAGATCTCTGTTTGGCTCAACTCATCATTGGCAGGGATGCCCTGAGTACCATCCCCCATGCCTTATATGAGGCCCCTAACAAGAGATGACCTTCGTATTTACTCATGTGGCCCTCTGCTCACACAGCTGACCCCTAGCCCCCCAGCCAGAGAGCGGCTGGGTCCAAAGTGCCTCATCTGCAGAGATCACAGGTATTTTTTAAACTTATTTTAATTTATATAAATATAATTTTATATAGGTTATAAAAAGTAAGTTAATTATAAAAATTATCTAAGAGTATAAAAAGTAATATAATTATAATTATATTAAAAATTATAAAGTACAGGGATGCCTGAGTGGCTCAGTTGGTTAAGCAGCTGCCTTTGGCTCAGGTCATGATCCCAGCATCCTGGGATAGTGTCCCACATCGGGCTCCTTGCTTGGCAGGGAGCCTGCTTCTCCCTCTGCCTCTGCCTGCCATTCTGTCTGCCTGTGTTCGCTCGCTCTCCTTGTCTTTCTCTGACAAATAAATAAAAATTAAAAAAAAATTATAAAGTACAAAAAAGCAATAATCATATAATGGATTGAATAATATCCTCCTGACCCCCCGAAAAATTCATGTTTACCTGGAACCTCAAAAGGTGACCTTGGAAATAGTCTTTGCAGATGTAATTAAATCATGAGGAAGCCATACTGGATTAAGAGTGGGCCTTATGTACAATGACTGATGCCTTCCTAAGAAGACTCACAGAGGGACACATATGGAGAGGGCGATCGGATGAGGAAGGCAGAGATGGGAGTGATGGAGTTACAGCCAAAGGAATGCCAAGGACTACGGGCAACCACCACAAGCTAGGAGAGAGGCAGAGAACAGACTCTTTCTGAGAGCCCTCAGGAGGAGTCCACATCTTGATTTCAGGCTTCTGGCCTCCTGAACTCTGAGACCATACATTTCACTTGTATTAAGCCATCTAGTTTGTGGTAATTTGTTACAACAGCCCTAGCAAACCAATCCACTTCAGCCGCACATGTTTTAAATCCTACTCTCATCTGCATGGACCCAATGAGAAGGTCTGTGAACTCTTGAAGCTGTGACCACAGGCTCATCTTACAAATGTTAAGGAGCAGTTTCTTGTGTGTGTGCAGATACTCTCAAGTGTAATATAACTTTCAGTAAAAGATCAGATCCCCAGAGTTAGGAACACTTCCTAATACGAATTAGCCCCAAGGTCCATGTAGGTACTATAAGGATTGGTGTAGGCTCCTTAGCCCTCATGGGTAGGAACCCAGGAAAAACATATCAAGACTCCCTAGGCCAGGCTGGGACTAAGCCAACTTGAAAAATATTAGCAAAGGAAAGAAACATGTTTAGGAAGGACGTTGTGTTGTGTTAGGACCTTAAAGAAACCCCACCCCACTTCACAGAGGTAGGTACAGTGATTTGCCAAGATCCACAAGCTGTTAGTGGCAGAGGCAGGATTTGAATCCAGGTCAATCTGTTTCCAAAATTGTTCACGTTCATTGAGATTCCCAGTAAAAAGACATACAGCCAATATTAATCAAGAGCTGTGTGTCAGTTTCAATTCTAAGTGTTTCATCGGAACTACCTGATTCAATCCTCCTAAAAATCCCATGAATTGAGTATATTGTTCTCCCCTGTACCAATGAGAAGACTGAAACACAGGGAGACCACAACCTAGCCTAAGGTCATGCAGTGGAGATCTAGCACAAGGTCATGCAGTAGAGGGCCCCAGGGCGTGAATCAGGAAATTTGACTCTAGGGCCTCCACTCTGAATGGTCTCCCCAGGAGCAGGAGGTAGGCAAGGACAATCATGCTCTCCAAGGTCAGATGATCAAAATCTGCCCTTGGAATTGGAGGTTGGAGAAGGATTAATGAAGTGACTGTAGGTCATAGGGGCTCTTGCTGGCTGAGGTTGGATTGCTAGTTGGTGGCGAGTGGGACAGTAAGCCTGGAACACAGGAGTTGTGACCCAGCTTACTGGGGTAGGGGAATAATTTAGATTTTTACATGCATATACTAAAAAGATGTATTTGAGAGAAGCCTCAAAATATTTGTTTTGACTACTTTTAGAATCTCTACCATTAGACAAAAATTAGTTGTTAACTAGAGAAGACTTTGAGAAACTAACACCTTGTCTCTTTTTAACTAGGCACAGGGCTCAAACTCATGACCCTGAGATCAAGACCAGAACTGAGATCCAGTAGGACATATAACTGATTGAGTCACCCAGGTGCCCCTAATGCCTTATTATCAGGTGGTTTTTTAGAAAGGCATGATTTGAAAGACAAATATGTGACACCAAATTTTTCTTAAGGATTCAAATCACAGTTTAGTTTTCACAAAATAAATGTGAAATTCTAAATTTCTTTTATTCTAAAGCTACCCATTTTTCTCTCCATTCCTCCACAAATATTTTCTCTAGCATTGCCTCAGTTTAATTTTGATCCCTTTTTTTTTTTAATTTTTGTCATTTATTTTTGTAGACTTCTCATTGATCTCCTCCTTAAGCACTTGAAACACTTGGCCAATAATCTAATTTAACTTTCCAACTTCAGTTTCCTAATATCTCTGGTGAATTAAGTGATTTATTCCTTCAGTGAATGTATAAGACATGCCTGTTCTGGAAGGTGCTACTTCTTTTGCGTTTTGTATTGGATTACATTCTGTGGTCTCCTTTGTTAGAACTTGCATTAATCCATGCCTGCGTCTGCTGTATCTTCCTCTTTTTTTTTTTTTTTTTTACTGTAGGGCTCTATTTAACAAAAATAAATTGTGTCTGGAAATCACATTTGCCTTTCCTTTTTGTCTCTGATGTTCCAGAAATACCTTGAATAAAATCCTCTTCTCATAGCTTCCATAATACTTGTTGCTTTTCCAGATTACCATTGGAATTTTCTAAAGGCTCCCTAGTTCAAAAATTATAGTCAAGTGGAAACATGTTTGTCACATGGGTTATAAAGGCACCAAGATTCTGGGCCTCGGGGCAGTGAAGCCATCATCCTCTCACCATTAGCAGCCTGAGCATCACCTCAGTGTGGGCAGAAGTATTCCCATTATCCTGGTGGGCCTAGAAATGACAAAGGTGGGGGACGCCAGAGGCATGGAAAATTCCAGAAGAAGGCCCCAGCTCTGGCTGGTGCATCCCGCTTGGCTTCCGAGGGGCCGCTCCCTCTCTCTGGAGTTACCTGTTGGAGCTCTTTCTGACTTCTCTTCTGCTGAAGCTGGCCCAGCCTGGAAGCCCTCTCAGCTGCTTCTGTCAGGAGCTGCAGGTGCTGTTCCTTTTTCTCCATGTCTTCCAGGAGCTTCTCCATGCTGGAGGTTTTCATCAGATCCATCTGTTGCCGGTGGCGAGCCTCCTGGGTCAACTTGTGTTGCAGCTCTCTCAGCAGTTGAGCCTGTGGCAGGAAAAGGGCAAAGAAATTGAAGAAGGCGCAGTCTTTCCTCTCAGCAAAAGACCCGGAATGAGAAGTTGCCCAACGGGATAACCATCCCCTCCAGTAGGGCCCAAGGGCAAGACCCTGTGGCGAGCTCCTGGGCTCAGGGTCATGGAGCCCAGCCATTTGGTTCTGGGCTACTAGCTGACAACAAGACTACCAGCATCTACGCCACCTTGGCATTTACTGTAAGCCGTGAGGCAATATAGTCAGGGAGACAGCAAAAGGAACAAACCAGAAAATCCAGCCAAGTAGTAATGCCACTGTACAGCAATACCAGTCAAACAGTTCCAACTTTCAGTGCCCAAATGTGACGATGATATGTATGTTACTTAGCCTATTAATCGCATAGTTGTATCTACCACAAGCTACACGTGCAGTTCACTGAGCACTCATCACGAAATAGCAGGGAAGGGTTAGCCCCAGGAGAGGGTGTGACCTAACGCTGCAGTGAGTGGGCAAGGGAGGTTGTGATCTTGCCTCTGGTTTGACTTCCAAAATAGCTCTGGGGAAGCCAGGTTCCAGATGGTTAAGAGGGAAAAGACTAGTAATCATTTGGTTCTGTTCTGAAATTTTTTTATCAGTAGCACCTTAGGCACCAGAAGGTCAAACTCAGTTATAATACTAATACTAATATTATTTGTACGGTGATGCTACAGTTTACATAATTATACACCATCATTCACCTGGTGCATGATAATGGAGGATATAGGGTCCGGAAGGAACAAATTATATGCTATGTTTTAAACATGCCCAGCTTTCCCAAGCATTCCTTTAACCTGAGCTCCTCTCTCTCTAAACCTAGGGTCTTTCTGCTTCCTTCATGCTTGGAGAGTTGGTACAGCTATCAAGAGCTTAAACCTTTATTTCGGGGCCAGCCCCTACTGAGCAGCAACTTCTGGAATGGGTCATCCGGGAAAGACCCAAGACTCTTAGTTTGGGGAATAGCGCTGACGGGTGGGCCACACTCCGTGTGCACAAGGTTGCTGTCAATGGAAAGTGTGCTTGGAGATGGAAGGTCTGTGTCAAGGGCAGAGACCTGCACCCCAAGATGCCCTCTGGGTAATAAGATCCTCAGAGAAACACACACGTACACACTACACACTGAAGAATGATCTTTTGTGTGGGTAGTACTTGCCCGCCTTGGCCAAGTATGAACAAAAACAAAAGCCTTTTGGCCACTCTCCTTGGTTGCTGGGCTAGAGAGGAGGGAGAAGGGAAGCTGAGGTCTGCGCGCTGGTTCTCTGGCCCTGCCCTGTGCTTGAACCAGGCTCACAGTACCAGGCAGCCTATGGTGCTGTTTCCACTCCACATGAGGCTTTGCAGAGCGAGCTCAGAGAGAGGCAGGGAGAGGGCTCCTGGGGCTCAGATACCTGGTTATCATGCATGCGGAGCATCCTGGCGTTGTCGGCCTGAGCCCTGGCCAGGGCCTGCCTTAGACCCCGTAACTGTTGACGAAGTAAAACCACTTCTTGGTCTGCCATTAGCTGGACGCTCAAGCACTCTTTTTTACTTTGCAGAGCTTCCTGTGAATGTCCCAAACCAAGTGAGATAGGAAATAAGTTTCCTTTCCACAATTTAAGTTTCATAAGCATCTCTAGACCACTTCGGTTATCCACAGTTTTTAAAGCTTCCGGTAGCAAGGAGCCCCCACCAGTCACTTCCTGTGTGTCTTCACTTAAGGACAGTGTTCCAGATCAGAGTAAATTAGGACTTGCTGAAACACTGAGTGAAAATGTCCAAACTACTAGTTTTCCGTGCTTTGGTTTCAATTTGTCTTGAGGTTGGTTTTCTATTTATTTTGTTTACTTCATTTTCCTCAGATACTCATGCTCGAGACTCAAAGCTCTGCAGTGGATTTTGTCGAGGCGGCCTCAAGCCCGGTAAAGCCGCCCCCTCCATCCTTGCCCTTCCCTCCTGCTAATTTCTCTCTCATCTCTTCTCCCGTTTGCTTCTTTGCCATTTGCTTCGGGCTCTTTCCTGTTTCTCTGAAGTTCTGACACGTTGCCACTTCCCAAGAAAACTCCCCAACCCCCAGATCCTTTAAGAGGGTTGGACTTGTCAACCGACACCTGTACCCCCAGCAGCATCTACCGGCCAGGAAGTCGGGCACCACCCACCTTGGCCACGCCCTGCTGGGCGGGGCCTCCCTCCCCTCCAGCTCACCTTCTCCGCCCTGTTCACCTGGCGCTGGAAGCGAGCCTGCTGCACCGCCAGCCTCCAGTGGCCCAGGCTCCTCAATTTGCACACCAGCGCAGCCAGGCTGCTGCTGTCCTGCTCCAGAGCCTGCAGCTGCTCCTGCCGAGAGAAGCTCACTTTCAGAAAAGGCTGCCTTCAACACTCTTCCCCGGAGGGAAGGGCACAAATCCTAACACCAGCGCCCTGCCTTCCAGAGGATGACACAATGGTTCAGGCAGCCCCCAGCGCCCCCTTTTAAATGCCTGATGCAATGCTTTCTCGGGGGAACCAGACTGGAATGCATACAGAGTGAGCCCGGGGTCAGATGCTGGGATGAAATGCCGGGATCCCGTTGCTAAATGAAATCACGTACTTTGGCTAGGTTTTCTTTCATTCCTTGGTCGGGTCTGGCAGAGCCCCATTTCTCCTTTAGGCCCTTCAGATTGTCAATCCCTTCTGTTCTTACTTCGCCGATGAGCTCACACACTTTCTGGATCAAATTAATCTGGTTCTCATCCAGTTTTTCCTGCAAATTGCAGACTCAAGTTCAGGAAGAGCAGAGGAGGAAGAGTCATCTTGCCTTCTAAAACCTGATTTTCAGAAATGATTCTACATGGAAAAATCATCCACTCCGTTATTCTATCAGGAATTATCGGAAGTCTCAAGAGCAGCCCTGTTACCATTGTCTACAATCCACAGGGATTGTGGACCCTACACACGTTAGAGTCCAAGTTGTCAGTGCTGAGGTAAGTTGAGTGGATAGAAAAGTGGAAGGTCACAGGTAGAAAACTGAGCCACCCCTCCTTTCCCGAAAGGTTGCTTGAGAATTTGAACCTACGGATTTTGCTATCAGGTTGACTCAGCAGAATCTGACCAGATAAAACACTATAGATGAGCCACTAATGAGGAACTACATTAAAAATAGATAAAGTAGAGGAAGGAATCAGGCTGGCCACTTTCCCATTTAGGTTCCAGCAGAAATCTCATTATGACACAGCCTGTTCTGAATGGCTTATGGATAATGACTTGTGGTGGGACGGCTTGATCATCGCTAAATACAACTACAGACCCTGCATCCTTGGGTGAGGGGAGAAAGGGGGGTCCTCTCATCTCTGAACCACTTCCCTGGAGAGGAAAGCAGGAGGATACTGTCCAGCTGGGCAGTCATGGCAAGACTTCAGGCTGTTGGCCACACAGCCAAAGCTTCACCACCCACTTGGGACCCTGGGGTAGAACAGGGACTCTCTGATTTGGCAGGGGGTAGGGGACATGTGGAACTAGTTTAGTTCCACACGAGAGAATCCACTAGTAGAGAATCCACTTTCCATCTAGGAATCTGGCATAAGTTAAAAAAACCTTAAGAATATTTTCAATAATTTCATACCCGAGAGATGACTTAGCAAATTCTGGACTTCACTGTCTGTTCATCCCTCTCCTGCAGTACCAGGCCCAGTGCATTTTGGTTTTGACTCTATAATATTTGTAAGCACTGGTATTTTATGGATCCTTCATAAGTAGGAAGGAATCTTCAATCTTCTCTGATACCCACCAATGCAGAGCCCTGGTGGAAGCTCCTCTCAATGGAACAACTTCAGGCACAGCTGGAATGTTCCAGGAGAGACAATGAAGTAAGGGCACATTGGGGGCTGGCTTTGGAAAACATCTGATAGTAGGAGAGGAGGCAAATTTGTACTGAAATTCACATTTGTGGGGCAGTTGGACTAGGCCCTGTGATGGCCCATTTTAGGCATGGGGCCTCTGTCTTATGATGCTCAGGCATGATAAGAAAGTGACAGGCTTCCCCCTCCCCCATCCCATGCTGTGGGTTCAGGGGCACCCCATCACTCCTCCTCTGGATGGACGACCCTCATTGACAGTCCAGCAGCTCCCAGACACTGGATGTGAGAGACACTAGATGTGGGTGGTCAGCATTTTTATACGTTGAAAACCCCTCTGAAAGTGAATTCAAATTCTGAATCTGCCCAGTGAGCCTTCAGGAGGTGCGTGTTGTTACTGACACTGGGGTCTGGCCTGGCTCAGGGCACTGCACTTTCCTCTTTGGAGGGTTGCACTCAATAGACTAAACAGTGATATCAACTGTTGGGGTTTTGGAGAAGATGCCCCCTACCCTCCCTTAACAGCAATCAGCTATATACAGAATAATGAAATCTGACCATTCTCTTACACCATACACAAATAAACCTCTAATTGGGTGAAAGACCTCAATGTGAGACAGGAATCCATCAAAATCCTAGAGGAGAGCATAGGCAGTAACCTCTTCAGCATTGGCCACAGCAAGACACATGCCCAAAGGCAAGGGAAACGACAGCAAAAATGAACTTCATCAAGATCAAAAGCTTCTATACAGCAAAGGAAACAGTCAGTGAAACAAACAGGCAACCCATGGAATGGGAGAAGACATTTGCAAATGACACTACAGACAAAGGGCTGGTATTCAAGATCTATAAAGAACTCCTCAAACTCAACTCCCAAAAAACAAATACTCAAGTGACAAAAGGGGCAGAAGATGAACAGACACTTCTCCAAAGAAGACATACAAATGGCTATCAGACACATGAAAAAATATTCATCATCATTAGCCATCAGGGAAATTCAAATCAAAACCACATTGAGATACCACCTTACACCAGTTAGAATGGGCCAAATCAACAAAACAGTAAACAACAAGTGTTGGAGAGGATGTGGAGAAAGGGGAACCCTCTTACACTGTTGGTGGGAATGCAAGTTAGTGCAGCCACTTTGGAAAACAGTGTGGAGGTTCCTCAAAAAATTAAAAGTAGAGCCACCCTATGACCCCACAATTGCACTATTGGGTATTTACCCCAAAGATACAGATGTAGTGAAAAGAAGGGCCATATGTACCCCAGGGTTCATAGCAGCAGAGTCCACAGTAGTCAAACTGTGGAAAGAGCCCTTCAATAGATGAATGGATAAAAAAGATGTTGTCCATATATATAATGGACTATTACTCAGCCATCAGAAAGGATGAATGCCCACCATTTGCATCGACATGGATGGAACTGGAAGAGATTAGGCTGAGTGAAATAAGTCAAGCAGAGAAAGACAATTATTATATGGTTTCACTTATTTGTGGAACAAAAGGAATAGCATGGAGGACATTGGGAGAAGAAAGGGTAAAATAAAAGAGGGGGGGAATCAGAGGGGGAGATGAACCATGAGAGACTCTGGATTCTCGGAATCAAACTGAGGGTTTTAGAGGGGAGGGGCGTGGGGGGATGGGTGAGCCTGGTAATGGGTATTAAGGAGGGCACGGATTGCATGGAGCACTGGGTGTCATATGCAAACAGTGAATCATGGAGCACTACACCAAAAATTAATGATGCACTGTATGGTCACTAACATAATAATTTTAAAAAAGCAATCAGATGGCAGCAATGGCAGCCGGCCACAGAGTGATGAAAACAGCAACTATCTAAATTGTCTAAAATTCAGTGCCTGTCATAGCAAAACAATGACAACCCATTGCTGACCTCTCCCTGCCGTGAACACTGAGCACCGGAGAATTCTTGGGCCCTGGAGGCTCTTGTTACCGCACAGCCCACTCTGTTCTCCATTGCTGTATGCGTAGTGCCTATGGAGGTCACTTACCCTTGGCTTCCACAGGGCCGCCCAGATGTCCAACACATGTCACTTACTTTTATGTGCAGGCACGTTGCAAACAGAGCTCGGACTAATGCTTCATATTCTTCCTGGACTTCTTTTCTGATCTGCTTGTTGAGATTCAGATTCTCCTCTTCCAAATCTGTGAGTCGAGCTCTCAGAGCAGTGATTTCCATGATCATAGTATGACTGAGCTCTGCAACCTAATGGCAGAAATATTGTTTGAATGCAAGAGAACTCAAGCAATCCAAACGGCTGCTACTATGGAATAGTTCTTCGTATATCGGGGTCAGATCTATTCTTCTACTTTGACTCTACTGAAAGAAGCAAACATCCTGTTGTACAAATATGGGTCGAAGGATCCAAGGTTGGTTTAGGGGTCTCAGAACAGTGCCAGACACATAGTAGGTGTCCAATGAATGGTTGTTGAATGAATGACCCCAGAAGAGACACACTTAACACTTCTCAATTGGATACAATACTTCAGCTGTCTTTGTCTCCATTTCCAAATGGGCCTTCTTTGACAGCTCAACCTAAATACCTTTTCTTTGGAATTCACTTAACCTGGCCTCAAAAGAAAACAAACGAAGCCCCCAACCCCAACCCAAAAATAATAACAAAAAAGAAAAATCAAAGCAATAAAAAATAACAAAAACCACCCCAAAACTAAGAATAATGCCCTTAGTGCTTTAAAAAGTGAAAACACCCTCCTCCGTTGTTTCCGCAGAGTATCTTCATCAATGAGACTTCTCCAGGCCACTCTTGATGCGGGCACAAGAAAATGACACTAGGAAGTCCCCTGTCTGGTTACTGCTGAGAATGTGGATTGCGAGCTGGGAAAGAGAAGCTTTTTGGGAAGAATGGACCTACCTGACCAGCGTTGTCTTCAGGTGGATCTGAACCTCTTCGGATAATATCTAATTCCTGAAGAGGAGAAAACAGTGCACAACCAAACTGAAACATTTATTCTTCCAGCCATGCCTCAGTTTACCTCAACATGCTCCACACACCCCCTGTTTGTGTGGATGGAGCTTCATTTTCAGATCCCTGGGCTCCCTCTGGAGCCCTACTGCCTGTTGCCCCATTGGACTTTAGGATACCTAACATGAGATCCGGAGATAGCATTCACTTCCAGATATCCACACTGATGACGAAGACTTGGCTATAGAGATAAACCAAACTGGGGGTGAAGCCAAGACCCCTTGGATATTTGAATGCTTCATTTGATGTGTTTGTTTGTTTGTTTTCAGACTTTAGCACTTTTCTTAGGTAAAAAGTAATATTACATTGAACCTCTGATGCAATCCGTTTTAAAGCAGTGTGTAATCTCGGACAGGAGAAGTGACTTTTGGATCCCACTAATCCCACTAGTGGGACCTCATTTTAAGGAAGTCTCAACAGTGAGACCCATGATTTACACCCTGAGGACAGAGTTTACTCAAGGATCGTGGCTTCTTTGTTAGACCAGGAACAGCACAAGGTACTCTGTGTTTGCTCAGGTCAGCTATGCATTTTCTCGGGGTGGGGGGCGGCAACTCCTTTTTCACCAATGTCTTATATTCCCCACTAGACACCTCCAAAGCACACAGCCTGGTGTTGCTGGGCCATCACCCTTGCAGCTGAGAATACCAGAGCCCAGGAAAATGAACCAGTGAGAGGAGACTTTGAGGGGTACTGTTCACCTGCCCTTCTTTTTTTTTTTTTTAAAGATTTTATTTATTTATTTGTCAGAGAGAGAGAGAGAGCACAGGCAGAGTGGCAGGCAAAGTCAGAGGGAGAGGCAGGCTCCCTTCAGGGCAAGGAGCCCGATGTGGGACTCGATCCCAGGACGCGGGATCATGACCTGAGCCGAAGGCAGCTGCCCAACCAACTGAGCCACCCAGGCGTCCCTCACCTGCCCTTCTTGTGTGAGAACACTTCCCTCTTCCCATTCTAGTCTCCTCTTCAGAGTGAGTCCTGGCCCTCCCTCCCCACACCTACCCCATCACACGTCCTCTCTCCCTGGGAACATACCTGCTCTTTCTGGAAGAGCTTCTGCCGAGTGTGCTCCAACACATGCTCGTAACACATGGAGTAGCTCTCGAAGTTGCTGCGTTCTCTTGCCATCACATCGCAACCCAAGGAAAGGAGGCAGTCCTCAAAGTGGTCTTTCCTGAACGTGACCTGAAAAGGAAGGGGCATTATTCACAGCAACTCCAGCAGGAAGGCCTCACATGCCAGGGCCCACGTTGCCTTGGCTCTCAGACCCAGGTCCATATCTCAGCCATGGAAAAACATGGGTTCTGGCCTTGCGAGTCTCTCCTTCCGGTCCGCTCTCTCAGTATATGCAGGGCAGGAATGAGAGCACAAATGGACACCTGCATGCCACGTACCAAAGTACCCTAGATATTTAAGGGTCGTAAATCAAACTAAGAAAATATTAATTCTCCTACTTTGAAAAATAGATCTTTGAAGTACCTTGGAAGGCCAGGTTTGACTTGATCATTCTTGGACTACTCTGGGTTCTATGCTGAAATGTGGTGACTTGGAGAGAGCTGGTCACCAACCAGTAGTTTACAGTATAACCGCCTTGCCCTCCCACGTCGGGCCCCACATCACATTGTGGAGGGCGCTCACATGCACGTGAACAGACAGTTCGGCTAGTACACCCCCACACGGCCGCCCTGGACCGTCCCTCAGGCCAGTGTGTGCACTGGCAGTAAGGTCCACTCTCCTTCTGGGGAACAGGGTCTGGAGACTCCGCAGGGAGAATTCATGACCAGGTAAGTGCTCGTGTGTGTCTCTGTGTCTCTATCAGTGAGTGCATCTCTGCGCCTTTGTGGATGTGTTTGTATGTCTGGATCTATTAGAATACATGTATATGTGTGTCTGTGTCTCTCCGTGGATGTCTCTGTGACAGTCTCTATATGTCTCTGTGTCTATGTGTGTCCCTGTCTGTATCAGTGAGTGTGTCTATGTGTGTATCTGGGTGTCTTAGGGGGCCTGCTCCACGACCCAGCCCGCATGCGTACATGAGCTTTATCTGCAACACTTGTAGAGTCAGGAGGGCTTCAGGCTCACTGGCAGGGTGCTACAGAAGTTTCTGGTTTGGGGCGGGTCCTGTGTCCCCATGAGGGCCAGTATACTGTCCTATCAGTGCACCTCAGTGCCCCCACCAACCTCCAGAGAAAGCCCAGCCAGGCTTGGTCAAGGGGAGTTACTGAGACAAGCTAGCAGAGATGGCAAACAGTGACAGAACCCAGGACGGAGGGAGGGAGGAGAGAGGCTCGCACCCACTGCTGATGGCAGGGGAAATCAGGGTGGCATTTTGGAGGCCAGACTAGCTGTATCTGTGAAAAGATTTTAAAATGTTCATGCCCTTTGGCCCAGTGATTCCTCTTCCAGAACTTCATCTTTAGGGGCTAATAGAAGTGACACACAAAAATATACGTAAGGCTTTCCAACAAATGGAAACGACCAAAAGTGCCCAATAAAGGGAAATAGTTTGAATCTTTCTCACCTGTCTATACTACGAAATACTAGACAGCCACCAAAAATTATGTGGACAGATAACGTGTATCGATAAGAAAACATGTTGATAACATGTACTCAATTGAAAACAAGAACACTGCAATTAAAGGGCGTATAGAATGATCTAATTTGATTTTAAAAAGTTAATGAATTAAAAAAATGATAAAGTTTGGAAGGAAATGGGCCAACATAATAATAGGAGTTATCAGTGAGGGTAAACTAATGAGTGTATTTTCTAATACATCATATTCCTATTTTCTAATATAATCATAACATGTACACACAATTAAGATAATTATATATGAAAATATACACCCTAATGAGAAGGGGGGCACCTGGGTGGTTCAGTGGGTTAAAGCCTCTGCCTTCGGCTCAGGTCATGATCCCAGGGTCCTGGGATGGAGCCCCACATCTGGCTCTCTGCTCCTCAGGGAGCCTGCTTCCTCCTCTCTCTCTCTCTGCCTGCCTCTCTGCCTACTTGTGGTCTCTGTCTGTCAAATAAATAAATAAAATCTTAAAAAAAAAAAAAAAGATAGTAAAGCTTTTGTAAATATCAACAGCCACAGCAGCTTGGGTGCATTGAAGAGATGCAGAATGGAAACCATAGGGAGGCCCTCTGTTCATGGGGGATATAATGAAGAGGAGCCAGGCAGTCAGGGCAAGGCACTCAGCATCCCTCCTTCATCCCCTGGGGGCTCCTCACAGGGAACGGGCATGAGGGCAATCTACGCCGCTCTGGAAAACGAGCAGTAGGACAGGCGGATTTATCTTCTGACATCAAGGCAAGGGGAACCAAGGCCCTTGAGTTCTTAATAGTGACAGGGTCAAGGCTATGATATTTAGTAATGACAAAGGAAATACTTCCCAGACTGAATATGATGAAAGCCTGAAACATTGAAAAGCCTGAATGTGAGACCACATTCAAGGCCATCACGATGTGGCTGGTGACCCCATCCGGTGGGCTGGGGCCAGGGCTTGGAATCAGCCACAGTGACTCACCTCCCACTGTCCTGGACAGCAGTGTCTGGACCTGAGCATGCCAGTAAGGCCTCCAACAGCTTTTTAGCAGGGTAAACCCTTCTCAAACCAGTATCACCATAGCCGCCATAGTAGGTATAGAATCCCAAATAAGCAGCAAGGTAGACTTGAACCTCAATGGCCTTCTACCATTTCCTCTTAGCCAGTGTGACACTTTACCCAGTAAGGGGAGTTACCTCTGGTTCACCAGGGGTGAAGGAATGGCCAGGACCCCCTTGAGCATCTCCAGAGTCCAGAGAAATTGTATTTTGTTATTGTGTTTCTTAAAAGCTCTTCTGCAACCTACTCTTGCCCTCCTGGTTCACTAAATGTCAGCTCTGTGTCAAAATGCAGCATGAAGTAGGTTCATCTTCCAACTTCAGGGCAGATCCTTGGTTTCCATACACAGAGTGAAGACCATGTCCTCCAGTGGGCTGATTTCTTCACAAACAGTTAAACCTCAACTGTGATGAATGGCACTGGCTGGAAAATCACGGGATTCTTCTGGAGAGTCAGCCTGGGGTGAAGCATGGCAGGTACTAGGCCTTGCTATGGAAAAAGTCTGGCTTTGCTGGGAGCAAAATGCACTTCTGTGGTTTGTTCTATCTTGGAACCCCTCATAATTGATCTAATATCAGGCGCACACAAGGTGTTTTGATGATATTTCTAAAATATCATCAAAATGCTTCAGTGACTTTCTACTGACTCTGGGATAAAATCCAGACTCCTAAGGATTGCCTACAAGGCCATTCAGCAGCTGACCCTGTCTTCCTTTTCAATGTCCTCCTCTGAACTCTGCTATACTCCCTTCTTAGATTTCTCTGCCTTCCTTCCCCAGCCCCTCTTCATCTGATTAATTCCTATTTGTACTTTAAGACTTGGCCCAGACAACCCCTCCTCTAGGCAGTCTTCCCTGACCATTTCTTCCCTACCCTCTAGATGGGTTGTATCTCCTGTGTATGCCTCCCTCAAAGCATTTAATGTAAAGTGCCTTTTTTGACACTTCTGGGCCACCTGATTCCATAAGTTCTTTGAGGGCAAGAACTGTACCTTTTGCCTTTAATCTAATAAAGTGGGGGGGGGGAGGAAAAGGAGATCCAGAAACACTTGCTAAATGAATGAATGACTTTTGGCATGTGAATGGAAATGGTTCTGGAATCCACACAATAGACTATTATAGTTCTGGTTTGCAGTAAAGGTCAGTCTCTAACTTTTAGTCAGCATATTTGGTATAAAATGTGGGCAAGATGTTAGAACAGATCGTGAAAGACTGGTTTCCTAGAATTTGGAGGAGGAGACAAAGATCACTAGAGGCCAGTATGGATTCGAGAAAAATCAAGTCAGATGAACCTTATCCTCAAGTAATATAATGTATGCGGTGTACCTGAATTTCATCAGGAGATCTGGAAAAGTTCTTCATGATGTCCTTGTGGACCAATGGAGAACATAGGCTAGGTGACAGTACAACAGATGGGCTGCTGGCCACGGAAGGACTATGCCCAGAGAGTGGGGTCAGCCTGAAGGGGACCCCCAGGGAGGTAGTACAGGGCTTGGGGACCTGTCCTGACATACACTCCTAGTAATGACTTGAATGAGGAGACTGGGGCCAGGCTGACATGAGCCTAGGAGGGAGAGAGAGTATGCCAGATGATAAAAATCCAGATTTTGAAGGATTTCAAGTTCAGACTGGAAGAAACTGAGTAAGAACAAGGCTAATAATAAGGCAGCAGCAGGATGTCTGAAGGCAACGTGGCTTCAGGTGACTGTCAGCCTAATGAGTCATCCATGACGTGGCTGCCAATACCCAGGACGCTCACGGCATTAATCAAAGCAGAACATGCATTAACAAGTGCGCTTTTCACCTGGTCAGATGATCTTCAACTTAGAGGGGACCGACCAGGATGGGAGGGCTACTCATATAAAGTGAGTGGAGGACATGAAGGCGGTTTAGTCTGAAGAAGAGACGGCAGGGCTCATGTCCTCTGCCCAGAAGCACCCAGGTGAGGGGGGAGCACGGTGCCCGCTTCCTTTTCCAGTTCATGTGCCCTGGCTTGGGTTGCACCCATCTGGAGGAAGGGGTAATGGTTTATAACCCACCACCTAGAGGGACACCCCTTTGGGTTTGTACTACTAGAGCAGGTCCTTTGTTGTAATTTTACTGAGGCTTCACACACACCAGCAATGGTGCTCATTGAGTTTCTCCGATAGACCTGCCTTTAGATACCTAACGGCTTGTTGTGAGGGATCAGAACTACGATCGGTGGTGTCCTGGGGACAGAACTAGGATTCATGATGGGGGTGGTGGGGAGGCCAAACCAATCCAGTGAGAGCTGCTTGAAACAAGAGCTGCCAGAAGAGGTGGGGAGGGCGGGTGGGCTTGGAAGAGAGAGAGTTCCTTGTCACTGAATATGATCCAGAAGAGGCTTAGAGGTCCACCAGGCATAGAGTTTGGAGGGATCTAACGTCCTGGTGTCCTCTTATTCCAAGACACTGGCAGGCAGACACCAACCCCTTCAGTGTGCTTTGGGTGTTAGTTATACCTGACATGGGTTTGCCCTAATTCCCACATTTCTCTCCTAGACAATCCCATCTTCAATGTTGGAGTAAAGGATATACAGGATATACATAGGGGTTGAGCAGATCTTGAGCCACAAACTTTTTGTTTTTATTGTAGTAAAATATAACTCTTGTAACATTTGCCATTGAAACCATTTTTTTAAAAGATTTTATTTATTTATTTGACAGATAGAGATCACAAGTAGGCAGAGAGGCAGGCAGAGAGGAGGAAGCAGGCTCCCTGCTGAGCAGAAAGCCTGATGCGGGGCTCGATCCCACAACCCTGGGAACAAGACCTGAGCTGAAGGCAGAGACTTTAACCCACTGAGCCACCAGGTGCCCCAGAAACCTTTTTTTTTTTTTTTTTTTTTTTTAAGTTATCTCTACACTCAAGGTAGGGCTCGAACTCTTGACTCTAAGAGTCACATGCTTTACCAACTGAGTCAGCCAGGCGCCACCATTTAGACAATTTTTAAGTGTAAAGTTCAGGGGCATTAAGTTCATTCACACTGTTGTACAATCAATCGCTAGAACTCTTTTCATCTTGCACAACTGTAACACCTGTTCCCGCTAAATACCAACTCCCC
This sequence comes from Mustela nigripes, assembly GCF_022355385.1. Classification (NCBI taxonomy): domain Eukaryota; kingdom Metazoa; phylum Chordata; class Mammalia; order Carnivora; family Mustelidae; genus Mustela; species Mustela nigripes. Next base: position 127,490,809 of record NC_081561.1, on the reverse strand, counting down.
ATCCCCCCTCCCCTCAGCTCCTAACAAACCACCATTCATTCTACTTTCTGTCTCTATGAATTCGACTACTGTGGGTATTTCACAGCAGTGGAATCACGTAGCATTTATTCTTTTGTGACCAACTTTTTTCCCTGAGCATAAGGTCTTTAAGCTTCATCTATGATGAAGCACATGTCAGAATTTCCTTCCTTTTTTAAGGAGAACCATAAAATTTTTTGCCCCACCCCAATCACCTCTGTACCTCTGGTTGAAAATCTCTGAGCTGCAGGGACCAAAAGGAACCACTTCGCCCCCCTCATCAGAATACACAGGACCACGTTTGAGTATAAGTGAGAGCTTATATGAAATACGTGTCAATCATCAGGCTCTAAGGAAAAATGTGTCCCCAATCAAGCTGGTGAATTCTCTACCTCATAACTAAAGACTCAAGTGTTTATTATAAAATTATGGGGATGGGGCACCTAGGTGGCTCAGTAGGTTAAGCCTCTGCCTTCAGCTCAGGTCATGATCTCAGGGTCCTGGGATAGAGCCCTGCAACAGGCTCTTTGCTCAGCAGGGAGCCTGCTTCCCTCTCTCTGCTTCCCTCTTCCCTGCTTCTCTCTCTGCCTGCTGCTCTGCCTACTTGTGATCTCTCCATCAAATAAATAAATAAAGTCTTTTAAAAAAATTGTGGGGAATATTTGAAGAGCTTAGAAAAATGTAACTTGGAGGGAAATGTTGTTTTAAAAAATTAAGCACGTTTTGCTAAATCAGGTTTTTAAAAAATGGTTGAATTTCAAAGGCAACTGGAGTCATAGCTACCTAATGAACTTACGCTTCATTTAATGATCCTGAAAGTTCTGCTATGGTCATATATCCACATAGGCTCTCTTATTCTTTTCAACACTGTTTAGAATTAGTTAGGTCAACAGTTGACAACTCCAAGGACTTGTGTGTGTATATTGTATGTAGTAAATACATATGATTGTTAAATATATATTATATACAGTTATTATGAATTCAAATAAATATACAAACACAAAAAAATTGTTGATACTGGTTTCCTTTGTGGAGATGTGGGGATGCTATAGCAAGGGAAGGGTGGACATGTTACCATTTCTGATCATTTGTTTGTTTGTTTGTTTGTTTTTGTATTGTATATTTCAAAAAATGTTTTCTAGGTAGTGGAATCATAGGCTATTTTAGTTTCTCTCATCTAAATCTTCTATATCAAAAACCAACCCAGGGTGTACCCGGGAGGCATAGTCCGTTAAGCTTCCAACTTTTGATTTCTGCTCAGGTCAAGGTCATGATCTCGGGTCATGAGATAGATTCCTTACTGGGCATGGAGTCTGCTTGGGATTCTCTCTCTCCCTCTCCATCTACTTCTCCTCCCTCACTTGCATGTGCATGCACACACGTGTGCTTTTGCTCTCAAAAATTTTTTTAAAAATAAAATAAAATAATAAAATTGAAAATAATAAACACAGGAAATGTTGCTAAAACAACTTATTCATCAACAAACTCCAAGGTTACTTTAAAAAACTGGCCAAATCTGAAATTGACCAACATGCATATTCTAATTTTTCTCCCATAATTTATTAGAAATCAATCTTCTTCAAAAATGAAAATAATGACAAGTGATTACTACTTTGAGTTAAGCCTCAGAATTTCTATCTTTATTCTGAGGGAGTAAGGGAAGCATTAGGAAATGTGTTAAAGGGAAAGTCTTCCTTGATTTGATTTCTGTTATGATAAAACACACTCTAAAATGATTAACTTTTAATACATACCTCTAGTCCACCATCCTGGTAATTTTCCATTAATCTCTGTTTGAATTTTTCAACTATTTGTGGCCTGTTAATGGAAAAGTTTTCTTTCATGACATGGTGCTTCCAAAGGTCTAGGGGGAGAAACATACCAATGGTAGTATCAGGAAACATTGAAAAACAATTAATAGCTATTCTCTGAGACATAACACTGGACACAAGAAGCTGTTATTTCCAAATACACAAAAAACTAATGAGTGAGGCAGGGGGAGGGGAGGAGGTGGTTGAGGTCACAGAATCCTCCAGAACATAGGAATAAGGAAGATCTCTAACAAGATCTCTAATGAAAAGATTTGGAAAAGTACCTCTACAGCCCAGTGAACAATATTTTCTGTTATCATAATTAAAAATCCCAAATCAAATGTTACTATTGATCCAACACAATATCTATTTTCGTTAAGTCCCTACATATATCTGAACACCTATTTTGGTCTAACACAACTCATAGAAATAAATGAAGAGCTATTGTATTTACAGTCATAGACGAGAAAGGTTGAGAGCTGACAGACTATGGAATGAAGTGGCAACAGGCTGCCTTATGAGATGAGGCATATACACAGTCATTCAGAGTAGCATTGTTAAGGACAGCAGTATCTTGGAAGCAATACATAAACTGTGGTATGTCCTTCCAATGGAATAGTATGCAGCTATAAAAAAGAGAGAAACTTTCCCGTGTATTGATATGGAAAGAACCATAGTTTGTTATGTGAAAGATACCAGGTGAAGAACAGTAAGTATAAAGATATTCTTATCTTTTATGAGAAGGATATGATAAATATACTCAAGGAGGGTCTATCCCCTCAAGCCTATTCAAGATGATCACTCCAGAAATACAGCATTCTCCAATATCACTTCTCCCCTCTATCCTGGGTCATTCACAATAGCACATGTTATTTCTCCCACCTCATAAAAATCCTTCACCCCACAACCCCTGTCTTTACTGTCTGTGACTTCTCTCAAAATCCTTCTTAAGCCTGCTGAGAAGGCTTAAGAAGCTTTCTCCCCCACCGCCTCCCTGAAACTGATTTTGTATCAAGTACCAGTGACCTCAGCATTACTAAAAATGCATTACTAAAAATGTTCATTTTACTTGAACCACTACTTTACCAGAAGCATGACACATGATTTGTCACATTCCTCTTGCTTGAGAAACTTTTATTACTAGACATTGGGATACCACTCTGTCCTGGTTTTCTTCCTCTTGTTTGATCCCTCTTGGTCCCTTTTGCTGGTTCTTCTTTTCCCCTACCCCCCCTCCAGCTCTTAATATGAGAGGGTCCTCAGACTCAGCCCTTGGTTTATCTACCTTTTTTTCTACCTACACTCACTTTCTTGGCTATCTCATTTGGTCTCATGGCTACATATCATCCATATGCTGACAACCTTCAAATTTAGATCCAATAGTCACTTGGCATCTCTTCTTAGATATCTAAAAAGCATTTTATCTTATTATTTTTTATTTTTTATTAACACATAATGTATTATTTGTTTTAGGGGTACAAGTCTGTGATTCATCAGTCTTACACAATCCATAGCGCTCATCATAACACATACCCTCCCCAATGTCCATCACTCAACCACCCCATTCCTTCCATGCCCCTCCCTCCAGCAACCCTCAGGTTGTTTCATGAGATAAATAGACTTTTATGGTTTGAAACCCTTTCTGGTTTCATCTTGTTTCATTTTTGCCTCTCTTCCCCTATGATCCTATGTATTGTTTCTCAAATTACTCAAGTCAGTGAGATCATATGATAGTTGTCTTTCTCTGATTGACTTATTTCACTTAGCATAATACACTCTAGTTCCATCCAGGTCTTTGCAAGTGGCAAGATTTCAATTTTTGATGGCTGCATAGTATTCCATCATATATATATATATATATATGTACCACATATTTATCCATTGATCTGTTGATGGACATCAGACATCTAGGCTCTTTCCATAGTTTGGCTATTGTGAACAGTGCTGCTATAAACATTGGGGTGCATTGTCTAAAAACATTTTAAATGTCATTTGGGCATAAATAAATTCTTGATCTTCCCTCCCTAACTTGTCATCTTAGCGGATGGCAATTCTACTTTCCCAATTTCTCAGGTCAAAAATCTTGGAGTATCATGGACTCTTCTTTTTCTCCCACATCCAACACACAATCCATTAGTGGTTACTTCAATAATATGCCCCAAATCTGACCACTTAATACTTCCACTGCTCCCAGATTTGTTTGACCACCATCTCCCTATGCTTGGATTTTTGCATTAGCCTCCAAAGCAGCCTCTCCCTTCTTCCACCCTTTTCCCTTTACAGTCCATTCTCAACACAGCAGCCAGGGAGATTCCATTAAAATATGTCATATCAGGGACACCTGAGTGGCTCAGTTGGTTAAGCATCGGACTCTTGATTTCGGCCCAGGTCATGATCTAGGGGTTGTGAGATCAAGCTCCAAGCTGGGCTCGATGTTCAGCAGGGAGTCTGCTTGAGATTCTTGCTCTCCCTTCCCTCTCCCCCTCCCCTAAATGAATAAATACATCTTTAAAAATAAAATATGTCAGATCATGTCACTCAAAATTTGGGACAAGTTCCCCATTACATTCAGAGTAAACACTAAGAGTAGGCCCTGTATGATCCATTGTCTTTCCATTATTATTATCTGGTTTCATTTCCTAGTACTCTCCCTCACTCTCTCCACTCCAGCCACACTTGGGTCTTTCTGTTCCATAAACATGGTAGGGATGGTCTGCTTAGGTCCTCTGTGTGGGCTTCTGGATGGGCTGTTCTTTGTCTGTTTATCTGTCTGCCCAGACAGCCACATAGCCAACTCCCTCATCACCTTCAAATTTTGCTCAATATGTCACTTTCTCCATGAAGTCTATCCTGACCACCCTATTTAAAATTACAACGTGCCCTCTTCAAACACCCACACCATCATCCTCCTTACTCCATTGTTTTCTTATTTCTTATGTTTATTGCCTATTATCGGCCCATTTCCTTCTAGATCATAAACTCCACAAGAATAAGGTGTTTTGCTCCATGAAAGTAAGGATGTATCCCCCAAACAGTGCCTAAAATATAGTAGTATGGTACATCCTAGTTGCTCAATAAATAGCTATTGGACAAATGAATGAATTAGTATATGCATAAAGAAACACCAATAGTATATATTAAAAAACTAATGAAAATGGTTACATGAGATGATGAAAGGGGGTCAGTGGCGGCAACGAGATCTCTTATTGCATGTTTGAACTTGAACTCATGAGGAAGATGCATGGTGGGAAGGTTTCCCAGCACTTTGGTAAAATACTTCCCTTTCAGCTGAGCCCAGAGCTAAACCCCAAACCACCTCTGTGGGCATTTGCCAGGTGATGACCCCCAAACCAGAAATGGGTGGCATATTTTCATATTGTTTTGAACATATATTTTCATATTGTTTTGAGTTTTGAACCAGGTAAATGTATTAGCTGTTAAAGAAATCAAACTTAAAAATAATATGACTGTTGGAACTGTGGGACTATGTCAACACTCCTTAACTTCCATATGGAAGAGAAAAGCACATGTATATGTTTAATTATGTTAGGTATGCCCTACTTCCTTGTGCATGGCCTGAGGGGAGTCTGGAAACAAAGAGAAGCCTATGGAGTCAGAGGTAGAAGCCAAGCCCTGCCCTTCCCCCTTTTCTGTTGTGGGGGTGCTGGCCAACAGCAAGAGTACACGCAAGGCCACCCCCTGTTCCCAGCTGTTTCTAACTTCAGATGTGATTTCCTACTCATATTTTCATTTTTCTGACAGAGACTTGGTGCCCACAAGAGGAAGCATCCAGCACAATCCAGCGCAATCCTCTCAGAAATGTGGCTATGACAGAGCAGGAGCCCTTGGTATGTGCAATTATCTTATTTATTGGGTGGTCCCGATTTTGAAAATGGGGTTCCAGAATTCTTCTACCATTGACTATTTTCCATCATGAACATATAAATCCAACTTTGTTTTTCCCTTAGGATAATAAACGTGAGTAGACCTAACACCATTGTCCTGGCATGGTTGGAGTGGAAAATCCAAAAGAGTTAATGCACCTAGAAGTTCACACTTCCTAAGATGTTTTGTAAGTCTAAGCTTTGACAAAACAGAGCTCATGCACATTTCAGAAAATTTTCAGACAAGAAATTAGATACTGCATTCCAGGGTACATTGGCGGTAGATCTCTGGCTCATGGAAAAGCCTGGTGAGGGACCACATCTGCCACCCATTTCTGGTTTGGGGGTCATCACCTGGCAAATGCCCACAGAGGTGGTTTGGGGTTTGGCTCTGGGCTCAGCTGAAAGGGAAGTATTTTACTGAAGTACTGGGAAAGCTTCCCACCATGCGTCTTCCTCATGAGTTCAAGTTCAAACATGCAAGTACTTCTGTAGCCAGGAGTCATGGGAAGCCAGGGAAAGTAGAATTCATCCAAGAGAAGTAATTCCTGGCTAGGTGGAGTTGGTGATCTCCAAATGGGTCTCAATATCAGTGTGTGTGTGTGTGTGTGTGTGTGTGTGTGTGTGTGTGTGGTCATGGCTTCTTTAAGATGAAGCGGTTTTTGACAGCAGCATAGAGGTGGGCAGGAGACAGCACACTGGAGGTTGAATTAGAGTTTTGTTTTTTCCTCTCACTCTGTTCCCAGGTCCTTTGACTAGAGGAAACTTTGACTTCCTGCTTGCCAAACCACTTCCCCTCTCTCCCTCTATGAACATTCTCCCTACCCTCCAGCCTCCTCCCTCTAGGAAAGGCATCTTGGTTTCCTAGCATTTCACTTCTCTAATACAACCACTAACCTCTGCCTGAGTGACTCCTGGGTCCTGAGCCAAGCAGAACTGAAACTTGGACAACCAGCCGGCTGTCCCCCCAAAAGTGGGTAGGTTGAAATCTTACTGTTTCAACCATATACATGTATATATTTTGTATTCCTGTTGTTTTTCAAACTGCTCCCCAGAACACTAGTCCCTTGAGTTGGCAATATATATTCTCAAGGGAAGAAAAAGGTTCTGTGGTCAAATAAATTTAAAGAATGTTTCAGTGGGTAGGGGAATGGGTAGCTAGGGGATGGGCATTAAGGAGGGCACTTGATGTAATGAGCACTGGGTGTTACATGCAAATGATGAATCACTAAACTCTACCCTAAACCTAATAATATACTATATGTTAACTAACTTGAATTTAATTTAAAAATTTAAAAAAAAAGAACATTTCATACTCTCTCTTCTGGAGCTTTATAGTGCACACTATCATAGTAAAGGTTCTGAGAAGGTCTGGAGCAAAGAAAACTTTTTTAACATTATTTACCACAAGTTTCCCAAACTTGTTTAGGTAAAAAAAGAAAACAAAACATCCCCCTCTCGCCTCCTAACCCTTGCAAAACACAGTAGAAGTCCTTTCCTTACAATCAAGACTAAGAGTAGGTTTGTTAATCAAAAGAAGTCTGTTAAACCAGAGAATGCTTTTAAAAAATGACTTGCAGTAACTTGATATTTTAACTTAAGTATTTAACTTAAAAACATTTAACTTTAAAATGTGCAAATATACAAACATTTGCCAATTTTCTAACATAGAACTTAGGCCTTTTCTTTGTATGAACCCACTCATTGGAGATCTGTACTATCTTTCTTCTAGAAACCATAACACATTGTGTGGTTTTCTAGTATGTGGCTTTATTGGTTTGCTTGTTTCTTTTTATGGAAAGAAAACTAAAAGACCATGAAGCAATCCAAATGTTTCTTTTTTTAAGGTCAGTTTTAAGTTCATAGAAAAATTGAGCAGATAGTACAGAGACTTCCCACATATTCCATGCCCTCTCTACCCCAACACACAGCTTCCCCAACTATCAACATCCTACACCAGTGTGGTATGTTTGTTACAACTTATGAGTGTACAATGACATGTCATTATCACTCAAAGTACATAGTTTACATTATGGTGCACTCTTGGTGAAGCTATGGGTTTGACAATGTATAATTGGCAGATGCCAATTATTGCCAATGCCAATTATCCATTATTATATTTTCATACAGAATAGTTTCACTGCCTTAAAGATCCTCTGTATTCTGCCTGTTCATCCTTCTTTCCCCTCTAAACCCTTGGCAACCACTGATCTTTTTATTGTCTCCATAGTTCTGCCTTTTCTCGAAAGTCATATATTTGGAATCATACAATATGTAGTCTTTTCAGGTTGGTTTCTTTTACTTTGGGAATATGCATTTTTATCCATGTCCTTTCATGGTTTGAGAGCTCATTTCTTTCTTTCTAGCACTAAATATTATTCCATTGACTGATTGTACCACAGTTTATCTATTTCAACTTGGTCTTTATAGGACAGATCTCTTTTTGTACTCCCATTTCATTGGTTTACATAGTACTAAATTAAATTACTCAAACACAATGACAAGCAAAACTGGCATGAACAAACAATGATCAATGATGCTAGGTAAACATAGGTAACCCAAAGACCATGATTAGTGAGTACTTTACCAGTTTATGTTACCAAGGGAATGGAAACTTTAGGTTCAAGCAAAACATTTTTGTCCACTTACTGTTAACATGTGTATATTTATGTTTTTCTAACTACCTACAATAATATCACTGGTTAATATAATATGATATGCTTAGGGTGAAACTCACCAGCAAAGAGAGTGGATCTCAATCCACATTCCTAAAAGTTTTCTTGACTTTTTAAATTATTTTTCTGACTTCTTATCAGATGTGGTTATCTTTTTAACCTCATAATGTAACTGACAATAAGCACGTACCAGGATTACAAGTGTCTCCACTATTCTTAGTGCTTGCTTGTGGATTGCCTCAAAGTGATCATTTTGAGACACCTCGATGTGGAATGTGACATGTGATTTCTTACATATGGATTTCCTCTATCTAGAAGCTTTAATATTTTCTTCCCACACCCCTGGGATATAGACATTCCACTTTGGAGATGGCTGACCTTATAAAAGTCCAGAGAAATTGAGAAAATCAATTAAGAATGACTTCAATGCCAAAATGTCAAATATGGGGAACAACAGAGCCTTTCTGAATCAGTAGAACTCAACTCTCTGCTAAGCCAAGCCCTGAGACTTAACAAGGATGTCTGGAGTGACTTTTTAAAGTTCTCAGGGGAGTACCAGATCAGCTCCGACAAACTAGCACTGGACCAGATATGGCTGCCACATTTTCAGATGCTCCCTGATAGACTGGAAACTCATTCAGAAATTATACAAGATTAAGCTCTAAGACAAGGTGAGAAGGAGTGGGGGAGACAGAGAAGTATTGGAGGGTTTCTTTCTGGCTGGTAATAAATGTGGACACCAGAGTTGGCCAAGAGGGAGAGAGAAGACCCTGAGGGAAGGACATGAGCTTGGGAGGTTGCCTGGGTCTCAGTAATTTCCATTCCCAACTCCCTCTCTAGAAACTCCCGGTGCCAAGCTAACCTTGACTGCAAAAGGTGGTCTCTGCATGAAGAAGTGGCCCATGTTGGAAGCCCCATTCACTATGGTGGCTTCTTGCTGCTGAAATGCACAGTAGGTGGGTGGTTTTAATGCCTTCGAGGTTTTAATGCCTTCTTTAAAGGTTCCTGGTCCACAGAGGTCTCGGGAACTCTACCCTGAAGAAATGTCTATAAAAGCATCCCTGACATACAGCAGGGACTCCATCACTTGCCCTGGCGGAATGCACTACAGTAGGACCCCCACATCAAGTCATGCCACACAGACCAAAACAAAACCTACAATAACAAGACATCCTCACTGTTGGCATTTGTTTCAAAAGTCATGAGTGTAGAATCCGAAAATGAGCTTAGAATTGGCCAGCACACTCTAGCCAAATGTTGGTAATATCTACCTTACCACCATTAACAATAACTCTACCTCCCCTATGCCGGACTCCCATCAGCCCCTTACTGAAAGCCCTTTCCAACCACAGCCAAGGAGCACCCTGCCCCAGGCAGCACACAGCAGAACTGCAAGGCCAAAATGCTTCCTCCCTTCCCCCACTATCCGGGTGTCTCATTAAACCACAGCCTGAAACACACAGAGGGTTGCACCTGTTGGGTGCCTGTGGATTTTCTCCCAAGACTCGAAGGGAGCTGCCTGGATGCAGCAAATGCGCACAGACAACGAGTGCTTTGTGTCTTATTAAATGTTCTGTCATTGAAGCTAACCTCACTGGGCTGTGATGACATCCAAGGTTGAGAAGTGGCTTGCCCTCTCATTGCAAGCCTTTTCCCAAAGCCCTATTTCCAGAATTCAGTTACTCGAAGCACTGTTAAGAATGACAATGTCTTAGGTGAGGACCTAGATGATTAATGCACATTACAATGTCTGTGGAATTTGTCTCAAAAGGAAGATCTAATTTAGTTTGCTAATCAAACAACTTCTCCATCATTTAAAGGTTGGAGATTTTCCTACAGAATTAGTAGGAGTCAGGAGTAGACATTGAAGTGTGGACAGGACCAGCTACGTAATCTATGGTACTCTGTGCAAAATAAAAATACAGGGCTTCTTATTGAAAAAGCAGGGGGGAAAAAGCACCCCTATAGGTACTAAAACACAGTGGTTTCTTTCTTCCACAGTCCCTCTCTTGACCTGTCATGGTGTTTTTACTCATTTTTAATGCTGTGCTCCCCAGGCACAGGAATGCTTGTGAGGCTAGTGTGACCCTCACAGACACCCAGGGGTTCCATCCTGTGCCCGGAAGCATGAATGTGTGTGCAGTTGCTGCCTGGCGGCCCCATGTCCTCACTGGGGGCAAAGATGTGGAGCCAGGCAGCTTTCCCTCCTGGGGGCCCGCTGTGGACAGGCAACCCTAAGCGTATTGTAACCTCCATTCCAGGGTATTGTACGAATCTCAGGATAGGCAATAGGCTTGCTCCCACTGAGTCACCCATCAGACATACCATGATGTTTCCAGACTGGGGTCCTTGAGATACCACTAGGTACACATATCCTGATATTCCTCCTGATCAGGTCCCCAATGGAGTGGAGGGCAGTAGTAACTCCTGGGTGGGAATATTAGGGGGGAGGTGTTTATGGTGCCAGAAAGCAGAAGAGTAGGCAGCTGAGAACCCCTCTTGGCAAGGTGAGGAGGCAGTTTAAGACCAAGTCTCTAAGTCCTTAGTGAACGTTCCATGAACTCACGAAACACAAATTCTAAGTTAAAATCAAGAGCTTCAAAATGGTACCCATAAAGTATGAAAGCCAAAGTACTCCTGTAAGTGCACTGATCACATGTCCATGGAGTGGTCCTGACTTTAGACTCAGATGAAAGGAAGTAATTGTGACTGCCTTCCCACCCCAAATACATGTACTTGTAAGATTTTGACATATATGTCATATATATGCATTTTATACACACACACACACACACACACTTAAATATATTACAAATAAGAAAAGCTTATGTGTTTTACCCATTTCAACTTTATTTCAGTTATGAGGGAATCAGCAGAGTTGAGATTGAACTTAACAAATGTTTTCTATTTGAAAGACTTCAAGTGGAAGGAAATATGTCAAAGCGTTAATAGTTCTCTCTGAGCCGAGGTGTTAAAAAGTAATTTTTATATCGTTTTAAGGACATTGTGGTAATTTTTTTTCCATGAAAATGATATATGGATTGCTTTTATAATTAGGGAAAAAATGAATTAATGTTATTTTGTGAAGTAATAAAATAAACATACTTTACCTGTAGGGAGAGTACATGTCTCCTTGGACTTTTCTGATACAACCAGTGCTCTCTCTCTGTTAACTTTTCTTAATACTTCTTGGATCATATGAATTTCAAGATTTTCCAGAAGTTTCTGAAGCTAGAGTCAGAAGTTTAAGAGTCACTTTCTACATTCAGCTTACACTTTGAGCTCCTAAGTCAAATTCCTACAGAAGGGTCTGGGGCTATGTTCTTCAGCTACTCTCTCCCAGGGAGAAGGAAGGGTTCCTTTCTCAGGTTTCCAAGTGCTTCTGCAAGGGTAGATACACCTCTTTAGAGACCAACATCTTTTCTCTTGGCCCACATCCCAGTTGATAAAATACAACCCTTTTGTACCAAGTTGTGCTAAATTGCAAAGTGCTCAATGTCTGAGGTGACCTCATGTATCTTGCAAGTCTCTGAATGTGGGCGGGAATTTCATGAGTTGTTATTACAAGAGAAACCCCTCGGCCTGAAACTCAATTTAGATATCAAGGAGGATTTCATGAGAATATTTTAAAATCCAAACATGACTAGGAGAAAACTCTGCCAATAACCATGTGCCCTTACTTTACCCATTATGATTGTAGGGCCCACGTTTCTCCCTGTCAGAGGACCCCAGCTCCTAGAGAGAATCAGGACTCAGAAGGGTAAACAATGGGCTTGGGACTGGGGTCCCAACACTGTGTGTTGCAGGGGTGGGGGACAGGTAGCCACTGAATTCTTGATCTTCCGGGGACACTTCCACTGACACTCAAACAGCTAGAATTTTTGCTTGCTTGTTACCATAACAAGGAGAACACAGCCTTGCCTGTTACAGACACAAGGGAACACAGCCATGTGGAGATGGTGTCCCAGGACCAAGGTGAACAAACCCTTGGAAACACAACCTCCCACATAGACCTTCTAGCACACCAAATGGACCTGTGCATAAATCATGACTTATTCTCAGAAAAACAATCAATCATAGGACCTATTTTAAATATCCCATTTTCATGGATGTATGTGTTGGGGGCAGTGGATAATTTTGCATGAGATTTTAAGTTTAAGATGGCAGTATGTTCTCTATCATCATCTTTTTTTGTGGTAGTGTACCTTAATTAGAAGAGAATCAAAATACAAAGCTCTAGACCTACAAAATGGAGATATTAGGGCTAGTTATTTACTTAATCAAAGCCCCACATGCTTTTAAATACTTAGTTCTCTCCGAGGCTGTTTAGTGTTTGACATACCTTCAATCTCCACTTAATATCTTAGGGAAAATAATGCCACTTGGGTATATCTGTAGTTTTACATGCTTATGCTGTAAAGCAAATTTTCAGTCACATTCAAAACAGTTCCTGCATACCTGCTGAGTTTTTATTTCGATTTCTGAAGCTCCTTTGGGGGGAAGAATAGACTGACTACTTATTATAATACCTTCGAATTCATCTTCTTTCCCCATCCGCCTAGCTATAGCTTTCATGCTGGGATAGAGAATGTCAGTTCTATTAAAGAAGAGAGACACAAGTTAGAAAACAATCGATTTTTTTCTTGTTTAGATTCTCTGACAATTATTTTTGTTCACATTCTGCTTCCTGTCATTGTTATAAACCTCCCAACCCATTATAGAAACTCATATTGCCATCTAAATTCGCCACAGTTGCCACGCCCTTAGTCAATATTAAATCCCGAGGACTTTTCCCCTTGAGTACATATAATTTCACTCTTCATTCTTCAAAACATTGACAAGTTTTCTCACTGCCTAGTTACCAAGAAAGCTGACTTTAATAACTTGTAGGATAGACCATTTGGACTATGCCACCAAAGAGAACCTTCTTGTGCCCAGTAAGGTCCAAGAATGGTGAGTGGACGCTTGGTGGATGCTTGTTTGATTACAAAACACATGGCAGAAGCAACATGTCTTTCCTGCCTGCTAAGTTATCCCAGCTAGAGCTGGAAGCTGTGAAACACCACTAACACCCCACCCTCCTGCAGACCTAAGACCTTGCACCATATTATACCTCTGGCAGTAGAGAGAGAGAGAGAAAATATGAGAGACTCAACACTTGGGTCCAATGGGAAAGGAAATGGAGAGGAGGTCACAGCAGCAGCCTCTCCCTACCTAGTGCTCACTGGGATCCTATGAATTTAAAAAGCTGATGAGTCAGCACCGTGGGGACACCGGAGAGGCACAAGTTCCTCGAGACAGAACTCTAGGTAAATGAGATACAGTGTTGCTTAGTGGAACAGAGCACTGTCCCTGTAGTCAACAGAACCCAGCTGTTCCTGTAAAGCACTGGTGACAGGACACATCGCCCAGTTTCCTCTGCGCTCAGTGGGGCTGGGGCGTACCAGGTTTAAGACCAAATCTCGCCCTCAGCGTAAGGGGAGGAATTTATCAGACACCAGATTCCACTCATTCACGGCGATTTCCACCTCAGCAATGCTCACCTGTAGAGTTCTGAGAACTGTTTGTGGAGGGAGACAGAATCGAGGTCCTGGCCTGGCAGTTTGAGTCGGCCCCAGTGCTCCTTTAGCACTTCCAGCTGCTTCCACAGCACCAGAAAGGATCTCAGGACAGCAAGGGACATCACCGCATTGCATGGGCCCCTCAGCAGTCTGGAGGCTTTGGGGCTGCTTTGGAACGGACTTCTGAATCCTGGCACTCCAGACACATCTGGCTGAAAGCATTACAGAAAGTCTTCTTTATTAATCATAGATCAATATAGGATATAGGATCGATATAGGATAAACTTTTACATTAACCCACGGAGAAGGAGCATCTTGGAGAATGTGTATTCTCCGTAGGAGGAATGGGTTATGGGCTTACAGTACATTATAGCTTAGAGAGGGTAAGCATCCTTTCTAAATAGATAAAATACAGAAAAGAGGCAAATATCTCCATTTTAGCTTTCTGCTTGAGTCTTGTACCATTCATTTAAAAAACTCTTTTACTTGGGTATTAACCTTCTATCTGCCTTTGAAAAATTAGGCCTTTTGTGTTTAGCCTCTGCAGTCTGGAAAGTACCCTTCAACACACTTGAGATTTAATTCCCCTTCACGGTAGTAGAGCTGTAATATGACCTAAAATTAGGGATTTTACTTGTTTTATGGATGAGGAAATGGAAACATAAGTTAATCTTATCTTCTAGTCCTTCTCCTGACCTTTAAAAGTTTACATGTCTCTTAATTTCAACTTACTATCCAATGGGCAATTTTCCTTTAGAATAATGATTTGTTTGCTCATTCATTGGTAGTTGCCTTAACTCAGTGTTTGTTGAGGGACCGCTCTGCCCTGGAGAATGTGGAGGGAACAAGGTTTTCAGGTCCCCCTCTACTGCAGCCAGGTTGTGAGGACCCAAGGTCTTCCAGAGAGTGACAGACAAAACTGGATCCTGCATCCAGGTTCTCACCTGAGGACAGGGTCTCAGTCACAGGAAAAGGAGCATTGCTTTGCAAAGATGCAAACTTGGATCATGAGGTTACTGCAAGAAAGGACTCAGAGAACATTCAGCAATAGCACCTCAGACACTCAAGTTTCCTGGTTCAGAGCAGGAAGAACACCCACTCATTGTAACCGGACCCGTGCTATTAACATATCTACAGAAAGGTTCCTGCCTGAAAGAGGGTTGGTCAGAGGCGGAGTTGGCAAGCCAGACCCAGGGGAGAGCTCACAGCTCCTGTACATGGCAGACAGCCCCTCAAGGAGCCTACCTACTCACTAAGGAGCTAACCCAAGATTTCCAGATTTGTTTTATCCTCAGGAGCCTTTCATCAAATAAAACCTTATGCAGTAACAGAAAACAGTCAACAGGCCAAGGCTGAGCATGGTGACAGCGAGGGGGCAGCGTATAGGCCATGTGGCCCCGCTCTGCTCAAAAAGCCCCAAGATGTTCCCTTTAAAGGGTTTGTGTGCAGTTTCACCTGAAGAAACAGAAAAAAA
This sequence comes from Mustela nigripes, assembly GCF_022355385.1. NCBI lineage: Eukaryota > Metazoa > Chordata > Mammalia > Carnivora > Mustelidae > Mustela > Mustela nigripes. The sequence continues at coordinate 127,475,386 of NC_081561.1, read as the reverse complement.
AAAGTAGTCTGAAAAGCACCTGGGACTATACCTGAAGGAGATTTATTGGCAATTGGAAGGGCAGGGGCAGAGGAACTCCCCCAGAGATGGAGGATGCCACTGGCAGATACCAGTGTTTCACCGTCCACTTAGATCGCTAGCACAGGTTGGCGAGCTCAGATGCAAAACCCTCCCACCACCACCTTGCAAAGACAGGCAGGGGCAATTGGTGATGGCACTGTTGGGCTGCCTTGCTGAAGCCAGAGCAGGCACCATTTTGCAACACTTCCCTGCTCCCCAGCTGGGGCAGGCAAGAGCAAGCAGTGGCAGCATTCTCCTAGTCCTCAGCTAAAGCCGGTGAGCACAGGTGGTTGCAACATGTCTGTACTCCCTGGTTGGGGCTGGCAACTGTGAGCAGTCCCAGTGTTTTCCTGCTCTCAGCCTAAAGCCAGAATAGGCACATGGTCAAGACATTTCTTCCTCCTGTTGCATTCCCAAAGCCCCCAGGGATGTGCAGTCAAGACATCTTCCTGCTGCCTTTCTGAAGCTGGAGAGTGTGCCCTAACCCCTACATTCTCCAGCTGCCTAGTTAATGCTAGTGGATATATGAAATCCACACAGGGAACGCTCCTTGACTGCCTGCCGCTGGTGGCCGAGGGGCCTGACATTTCTGAGCTCCAAGGGAATGTCACAGTCAGAAAGACAGTATGTGACAGGCCACCTCTTCCAGGCACTGCAGATGGTAGACTGAAGTGCAACCGTGTCTTATTGTGAAAAAAACCCATTTACTCATGCTGCAGCTTTGGCCTGAGGAGCAGGTTTCAGGTTTTCCCTACATCTAGAGGCTGCAGAGATGCTCCCAGGGAGCATAAGCAGGAACACACCATCCTTGCGCGCCTTCTGTGCTTCAATATGGCTCAAAAGTCCTCCCAGAAAGAGCGTATATATTCATGTAGAGTCCCACGTTTTGTAGGCCAGCAGGGATTATAACTGTGGCTGCACTAGACTATATTTGCATGTATTTTTTTTAGAGATTTTATTTATTTATTTATTTGAGAGAGAGAGAGAATATGAGTGGTGTGAGGGGGGAGGAACAGAGGGAGAGGGAAAAGCAGACTCCTCACCGAACAGGGAGCCCAACATGGGGTTTGATCACAACCTGAGCCCAAGGCAGATGCTTGACCTACTGAGCCACCCAAAGCCCCAACATATTTGCATATTTTAAAAGCTGCTGCCTGTAGGTCTAGCTTCAGATTAGCCTGAAACTTGGTGCTAAACGAAATTTCTCCCCTTGGAACACTGACAGGCCTTTGTACCTCCTCAATGACAAGGACATATCAATATTAAATCAGGCTGATTAGACAATCACAAAGTTTTAAGAAACAACCAAAAGCTAGGGCAAGGTTGAATGAGAAGTATCAACTACGCAAGGGCACTCTAACACTGAAAGACTTGGAAAAAGACCATAATGCTATGGAGATAAGTAATCTACCTGATAAAGAATTCAGGGTAAATGCCATAAAGATGCTTACCAAACTTGGGAGAGGAAGGAATTAACCCAGTAAGGATTCAACAATGAGATAGAAAATATAATAAAGTACCAAACACAAGTCCACATAGCTGAAGAATGTAATAACGGAACTGAAAAATACACTAGAGGTGTTAAACATCAGACTGGATGAAGCAGATGAATGAGTCAGAATGCAAAACAATGGAATTTACCCAGACAGTGCCATGAAGGGAAAAAGGAATTTTGAAAAATGAAGATACCTTAAGGGACCTATGAGACAATATCAAGCATAATAACATTTGCATTATAGGGGTCCCAGAAAGAGAAAAGAAAGAGAAATAGGCAGAAAACTTATTTAAAGAAATAATGACTGAAAACTTCCTTAACCTAGGGAAGGAAACAGAAATCTAAGTCCAGGAGGCCCAGAGAGTTCCAAATAAGAAATAACACACCAAGATACATTATAATTAACATGTCAAAAGTTAAAGAGAGAATCTTAAAAGTAGCAAGAGAAAAACCAATTGTTATATACAAGAGAAACACCATAATCAGCAGATTTTTCAGCAGAAACTTTGCAGGCCAGAAGAGAGTGACCCAATATATTCAAAGTACTGAAAGGAGAAAACCTCCAACCAAGAACACTCTACCTGAAGGTTATCATTCAGAACTGAAGAAGAGAGAGAGTTTTCCAGACAAAAGCTTAAAGCGTTCATAGCTCCTAAACTGGCCTTATAAGAAATGTTAAAGAAGGGCGCCTGGGTGGCTCAGTGGGTTAATCCTCCACCTTCGGCTCAGGTCATGATCCCAGGGTCCTGGGATTGAGCTCCACATCGGGCTCTCTGCTCAGCAGGGAGCCTGCTTCCTCCTCCTCTCTCTCTGCCTGCTTGTGATCTCTCTCTGTCAAATAAATAAATAAAATCTTTTAAAAAAAGTTAAAGAGACTTCTTTCAGCAGAAACAAAGTAGCACTGATTATTATTATTTTTTAAAGATTTTATTTATTTATTTGACAGAGAGAGATCACAAGCAGGCAGACAGAGAGAGAGAGGAGGAAACAGGCTTCCTGCTGAGCAGAGAGCCCAATGCGGGACTCGATCTCAGGACCCTGAGATCATGACCTGAGCCAAAGGCAGAGGCTTAACCCACTGAGCAACACAGGCACCCAACAGCACTAATTATTAACAACAACAACAACAACAACAAAATACAGAAGTAAAAGTCTCTCCAGAAAAAGTAAATATATAGCAAAGGTAATGAGTTAATTTATAAAACTACTATGAAGGTCAAAAAGTCAAAAGTAAAATTAACTAAAATTACAAAAATTAGTTGAGGTAAATAAAATAGAAAGATGTAAAATGTGACATCAAAAACAAACATGAGGGGGTACGGTAGTTCAAATGTAGGGTTTGGAAAATGTTCAAATATAAGTTGCAATCAACTTAGACAGTTATACACATAGGATGATATATGTGAACTTAAAGTAACTACATAGCAAAAATTTATATTAAATATATAAAAGAAAATGAGAAAAGAATCTAAACATAACACTAAAGAAAGTCACCAAACCAGAGGGGAAGAAAGAAAAAGAAGAAGGAAGGAATAGAAAGGAACTATAAAAATAGTCACTAAACAAGTAACAAATGGTGATAAGTACTTACCTATCAATAATTAAAATAAATGCAAATAAACTAAGTGTTCTAAAAAAATATCACAGAGTAGCTGAATGGATAGAAAAGCAAGGCATATTTATATACTGGTTTTCAGAGACTCATTTCATAAGTAAGGACACACACCAACTGAAAGTGAAGGGATGGAAAAAAGATATTCCTTATAAATGAAAATGAAAAGAAAGCTGGTATAGCTATGCTCATATTAGACAAAATAGACTTTAAAACAAAGACTATAATAAAAGACAAAGAGGAGCACTACATAATGATAAAGAAATCAACCTCAAAAAGATAACACTTTTATAAATATATATGTACCCAATGTAGGAGGACCAAAGAATATAAAACAAATATTAAGAGACCTAAAGGGAAAAATTGACAGCAATACAATAATAATAGGATAATTTGGCATCCCATTTGTATCAATTAATAGATCGTCCAGATGGAAAAAATCAATAAGGAAACATTGGCTTTAAATGACACAAACAGGGGCGTCGGGTGACTCAGTCATTATGCATCATCTGCCTCAGGTCACGGTTCCAGGTCACGGTCCCAGGGTTCTGGGATCGAACCCCATGTCAGGCTCCCTGCTCAGTGGGAAGCCTGCTTCTCCCTCTCTTATTTCCCTTGTTTGTGTTCCCTCTCTCGCTGTCTCTCTGTCAAATAAATAAATAAATAATCTTTAAAAAAAAAAAAAAGGACACAAAGCCCAAGTTAGTAAAAGGAAAGAAATAATAGAGATCAGAGCAGAAATAAATACAATAGAGACTAAAAAGATAGTTTTAAAAAAATCAATGAAGTGCTGGTTCTTTGAAAAGATAAAACTGACAAACATATGGCTAGGCTCAACCAAGAAAAAAAAGAGAGGGCTAAAAGGAATAAAATCAGAAATTAAAGAACTTATAACTGATACCACAGACGTATAGAAGATTGTTAAGAGACAATTACATACAAATAAAATGGACAACCTAGAATAAATAGATAAATGCCCAGAAACTTACAAATCTTCAAAGACTGAATCATAAAAAAAATCTTAATAGACCAATTACTAGTAAGGAGATTGAATCATTAATCAAAAACCTCCCAACAAACAAAAATCCAAGACCAGACAGCTTCACTGATGAATTCTACCAAACATTCAAAGAAGATTTAACATCTATCCTTCTCAAACTCTTCCAAAAAATAAGAGGAGGGAATGTTTCCAAACACATTTTATGAGGCCAGCATTACCCAGATATCAAAAACAGATGAGGACAACACAAAAAAGAAAATTACAGACCAATATCCCCAATTAACACAGATACAAAAATCATTAACAAAATATTAAACAAAATTGAGCAATATAGTAAAAGGATCATATGCCATTGACCGAGTGGGATTTATTTCAGGAATGCAAGGATGGTTTAACATTCACAAATCAATCAACATGATAAACCAGATTAATAAAATGAAAGATAAAAAATCATGATCATCTCAATAGATGCAGAAAAATATTTGAAAGAATTCAACATCCATTTATGATAAAAATTCTCAGCAAAGTAGGTAGAATGGAAATGTATCTCAACACAACAAAGCCATATGTGACAAACTGACAGCTAATATATTCAGCTGTGAGAAGCTTAAAGTTTTTCCCCTAATATTGGGAACAAGATGAGGATGTTCACCCTCCTCATTTTTATTCAACATAGTATTGAAAATCCTAGCCAGAGCAATTAGGCAAGCAAAAGAAGTAAAAAACATCTGAAATGGAAAAGAAGAAGTAAAATTGTCACCATTTGCAGATCACATGATATTATATATAGAAAACTAAAGATTCCACAAAATAACTATTGGAACTAACAAATGAATTCAGCAAAGTTGCAGGATACAAAATTAATATACAAAATCTGTTGTGCTTTTATACATTAATAATAAACTATAAAAATGAGAAATTGAGAAAACAATTCCATGGGTAATCATATAAAAAAAATACTGAGCAGTAAACTTAAACAAGGAAGTGAAAGACCTGTACACTGAAAACTAGAACTTATCAATTGAAGAAGACACTAATAAATGGAAAGATATTCCATGCTCATGGAATTAGAATAATCAAAATTAATATTAAAATATTCATATGACACAAAGCAATCTACAGATTCATGCAGTCTTCATCAAAATGCTAATGACATTTCTCACAGAACTAGAATAACTAATTCTAAAATATATTATATGGAACCACAAAAGACTCCCAAATAACTAAAACAATCTTGAGAAAGAAAAATAAATCTAGCAGTAACATGATCCCTGATTTCAAACTGTACTACAAAGCTATAATGATCAAATGACATGGTACTGGCATATAAATACATAGATCAGTGGAACAGAATAGAGAGCCCAGAAATAAATTCATGCATATATGATCAATTAATTTATGACAAGGTAGGTAAGAATATAGAATGACAAAAGGACCATCTCTTCAATAGCTGGTACTGGAAAAACGGGACAGCTACATGAAAAAATTAAAACAGACCACTGCACCAAATACAAAAATAAACACAAAATGGATGAAAGACTTGAATGTAAGGCCTGAAACTTAAAACTCCTAGAAGACAACATAGGCAGTCAGATCTTTGACATTGGTCTTACTGATATTTTTTTGGATCTGACTCCAAAGTCAAGGAAAACAAAAGCAAGAGTAAACAAGTGGGACTACATCAAACTAAAAAGCTACTGCCCAGTGAAGGGAGCCATCAACACAATAAAAAGGTCATCTACTGATGGAACAAGATATTTGCAAATCATATCCCTAATAGGGGTTAAAATCCAGAATACATAAAGAACTCATACAAGTCAATAACAAAAAACCCAGAAAGTTTAAAACTGGTCAGAGGATCTGAATAGACATTTTCTAAAAACCAACCAACCAACCAACCAACCAACCCATACAGATGCTCAGTAAGTATATGAAGAATGCTTAACATTACTAATCGCCAGAGGACTGTAAATCAAAACCAGAATAAGATATCACTGCACATCTGTCAGAATAACTATCACTAAATAAATAAATAAATAGCAAATTTTGGCAAGGTAAAAAGAGAACTGTTGTGCACAGTTGGTGGGAATGTAACTAGTGCACCACTATGAAAAACAGTATGGAGGTTCCTCTTAAAAACAGAACTACCATATGATCCAGTAATTCCACTATTGGGTATCTACGAAGAAAATGAAAGTATGAATTTGAAAAGATATATGTATGTTATGTTCATTGAAGCATTATTTGCAATAGCCGAGATATTGGAAACAACCTAAGGGTTCATTGATGGATCACCAGATAAAGAGGCGATTACATACACACACAGGAATACTACTCAGCCATAAAAAACAATGAAAACCTGCCATTTGTGACAATATAGATGGATCTAGAGGGTACTAAGCTAAGTGAAATAAGTCAGTCAGACACAAGTACTGCATGCTTTCACTTTTATGTGGAATCTAAAAAACAAAACAAAATTAAAGCAAGACATCGATACAGAGAACTGACTGGTGGTTGCCAGAGGAGAGGAGGTTTGGGGGACAAATGAATAAAGGGAATCAAGAAGTAACTTCCAATTATAAGATAAAACACTCATGTGGATATAATGTACAGTTTGGGGAATACAGTCAATCATCCTGTATTAACTTTGTATAGTAATGGATAGTAACTAGGCTTACTATGATTTTCATTTTGCAATGCATACAAACAGAGAATCATTATGTTTTATACCTGAAACTAGTATTATATGTTAATCATACCTCAATTTAAAAAGGCATTATAAATTTAAAAAATACACCAAAACTCCAACTTGCCTCTGAGGAACCCAGGGCTCCTGGGACCACTGCTTTAAGGGTCTATCACTTTTGTTTTGGAGTTTAAGAGCCTCAAGTCTAAGAGATCATGGTCAGGAAACCCAGAGTCCTTTCTCACAGGCAGTATAAATTCTGGTGCTTCCTAGTGTCTATGAATATTAAAAACAAATCATGAAATAAAACTAATTAAAATAAATAATTACCGGGGTGCCTGGGTGGCTCAGTGGGTTAAAGCCTCTGCCTTCAGCTCAGTCCTGGGATCAAGCCCTGCATCGGGCTCTCTGCTCAGCAGGGAGCCCTGCTTCCTCCTCTCTCTCTGCCTGCCTCTCTGCCTACTTGTAATCTCTGTCTGTCAAATAAATAAATAAAATCTAAAAAATAATAATTACTTTAACATAAACTTAGCATGTTAATATATTCATATTAAGAGAAGTTTTCTCTTCTTAAGTGTTTTAGAGGATGGAAGGAGGAACAAGAGACAGGATACAGCCCGAAGGTGCAGGAGAGTGGGGATGTCAGGGAATGATGGCAATCCATCAAAAACAGGACCAAGTAATGGTAACTAAAGAGCCCAAAGGGCCCAGCATGCTTCTTGATCTTGGTACTTCTTGGTGCCAAGCCTGATTTACAAACGCTCCCTCTGAATGAAACATCTAATTCTGTGTGGAATTTAGATAGCCCATCCCAACACACTTCCTTTTCCACTAATTTGCCTGAAGTAGACTTAGCTAGTAGGACACAGGGAAGATCTATTAGAAGGCTCTGGAAAGAATTTTCTTCCTTGGTAAAAAGACAAAGTCCCTTAAGGAGAAAGTTTTTTGTTCTTGTTTTCATCTTACAAGGATGAATGAGACATTTTCCTGACATACCCAAGATGGCAGAGCTGGAGCCTACATCAACCTGAGTGGCTGTACCAACCCAAACCACCTCCTCCTAGACTTGTTTTGAAACACTAGTACCCTTTCTAATTTAAGTCACGGCTAGTAGGACAACCTGTTTCTTATAGCAAGTTCATCCTCATTGGTATAGAGGGGCATCAGCTAAAAGGTAAAAAAATCTGAAGAAGCTTCTGAAAGAGTGGTGTGGAAGTTGAAACCTGAAAGATAAATAGGATTTAATCAGATGATGAAGTAGAGAGGGAGGAGGAAAAGGAAGGACGTTTTCCACCAGAGGGACTGGCTCGCACAAAGTTACTGAGGAAAGACAGCATGGCGCATTTGATAAAATGAAAGAAGTTGAAGCTGGAGATACCAGGAGGAGATAGGTGGTGAAGGTCTCGTTGTGGCACTTAGATTCTATTTTGGGGGCCTTTGGAAATTATTTAAGGGTTATAAGAGGGAAGTGACATAATCAATTTTGCATTTAAAAATATTACCCTGGTAGGGCACCTGGGTGGCTCAGTGGGTTAAAGCCTCTGCCTTCAGCTTAGGTCATGATCCCAGGGTCCTGGGATCGAGCCCCACATTGGGTTCTCTGCTCAGCAAGGAGCCTGCTCTCCCCCTCTCTCTGCCTGCCTCTCTGCCTACTTGTGATCTCTGTCTGTCAAATAAATAAATAAAATCTTAAAAAAAAACTATTACCCTGGTGAATGTACCAGAAGGAGGCAAGGGTGAACATAGGGAGTCCAACTGGAGGTTATGCTCATAGCTTAACATTAGGAGACAATGCTGACTGGGGGTTGGTGATGGAAGATTGGGAGCAGTAGACAAACTTGAGAGATATTAAAGTAATAGAATAGTAAAACTTAGCATTTGATTGTGGGGTATGGAAGAGAGAAATCAAAGATGGGTGTCCAGATTTTTTGGCTTGGGCCACTGGGCAAGAAGTGGTCCACTGACAGAGAATATGGAAAGAAGGGTGAGTTTTGGGCTGTGAAATAAGCTTAGTTTGGGACGCATGGACTCTGGGGTGGAACAAGGAAGTTGAGTGCATGAATCTGACAGGATTGAAATTGGGACACGACATGTAGATGGTCGTTGCATGAGTCATCACGTGAAAAGTCATCAAAGTTACGAAAGCAGATGAGTTTGTCTAGGGAGAGGCTGAGAAGTGGAACAACGTAGTGGGCAAGAGTAGAGGGGAGCTCTGGTGCCAGACTGTTCAGTTGGAATCTGGGTTTCTCTCCTCACAAGATATGTGACTTCGGGCACATCAGTTAACCTTTCTAAGCTTCAGTATTATCTGTAAAAGGTGAATACTGCAAGTACCCCCTTCATGGAATTGTTGTGAAGATGAAAGAAACTAGTAATTACTAAAGCACTCTGAAAGGATCTCAGTCATACCCAATGGTAGTAGTAAGAGTGTTCAGGGGACACCTATGGACGAGACACAGTGCCTAGGGCCCACAAAGTCTTCTAATTTCTTTTAAAATCAGGAGATAAGGGATATTGAGGCTTAATAAAATGTTTTTTTTTAAAGGTTTTATTTATTTATTTGACAGACAGAGATCACAAGTAGGCAGAGAAGCAGGCAGAGAGTGAGAGGAAGGGAAGTAGACTCCCTGCTGAGCAGAGAGCCCGATGCTGGGCTCCATCCCAGGACCCTGGGATCATGACCTGAGCTGAAGGCAGAGGCTTTAACCTACTGAGCCACCCAGGTGCCCCTTAATAAAATGTTTTAATGTAGGATATCTTTTTTTTTTTAATATTAATACGGTTGTAAACTATCACTTTTAATGCTTTTTTATGGAGGAAGGAGCCAACAAAGACTGAAGTGGCTAATGGCATGGAAGTCAAGATGCAGACCCGTGGGAGGGTAATAGGGGACAGAACCCAAAAAATCATACTTTGGGGGATTGGGAGAGGAAGAAGGGGGGCAGGAGGCAGAGGACAGTCTGTGGGGAAGTCTGAGAAGGCCTGGCTACAATGCCAGGGGAAACTAGGAGGGAGCCCTGCTTTGGAAGCCAGGTGTAGGGAGACCGCAAGAAGGACACACTGTGTCCAGTGCTGACAATGGGTTCAGGTTGGAAGGGGACTGTAAAGTATCCAGGGGATTTAGCGACAAGGATCGTGGTGCTCTTGGTAAGAGTGGTCTCAGTGGTGACAAATTGTAGCTTCTGAGGAGCGGATTGAAGGTAAGGAATTGGTCAGGGCTGCTGCAGACCTCTCTCTTGGAATGTTTGGCTCAGAAGAGGGGGCTCTTCAGATGGGGGCACCAGCTAGCTTACTCTGTGTCTCTACAAGTCTCTGGTTCCAGGATATGGGCAGAATTAATTCCAGTGATGATAAGGTGGGCTAAAGGTTCTTGGTACCTTAGAGCTTCAGAGGGAAAAGTCCAAAGGAGGGAGTGCTTGCCTAGAAGTCCTTAGACTAGATGAGTGATGAAGATGAGAGCCCAGACTGGAGAGGTTCACCCAGGGCCTCTGTCATACCCCTCCAGTCCTTCTGACTCTGGTTCTACATGTGTCTTCCAACTCTAAATGTGCGTGACTCCTAAGGAAATCCAGCCAGTTGGATTACTTGTTCCATTTGGTTTCAGTGGGTCTCCCACAACTTTTGTTCTCTTTTTAAAGTGAAAAGAAATGGATATCCCATATATTAGAGATGACCCCTACCCTACTGCTGCCCCCATGCAACATTAGCTCAGTCCTGGGGCCCATTGGGAGACTCCGTTGGACAGTGTCTGTGGCTCTCTGATTCCAGAGAGGAAGGTCTTTTAATACAATACAGCCCTGGCCAATTACGTAGACTGTTTACCAGGAGTATCTGACTGTGTTTGTCCTTTGTGGCTTGCTGTGTGGAGGGGTCCTCCATGGTCACATGATGGCTGCTCAGAAGTACATCTTCCAAAAGCAGCCGTATGCCCACCAGCTCTCCATGGGCTACCTTGAGGTCAAGCTCACTCAGCCCACAGAGGCACAGCTAGAAACAAAAAGAACAAAACAAAACATCCATGCTAAAGGTTTCTATGCATCTTTTATACATGATTTTGGGGAGAAAACTAGAAATAATTATATTTATAAGCCCTGCCCTCTTGATTATTAGAAAATCCATAAAAATCTTAGAGTAACATTTCTAGCTCAAAGTTCTCCTTGAATATATCAGACTTTCAGCTTTGTATGGAAGCCCGTTCCCAGCACTTTACTGTGGAATCTGTACATGGTGAACGTATAGTATGAGATCCATTTTCCTTTAAAAGTACAGATATAAACACAGGTATGCATAAGAAAAGTACCGGAAAAAAGTAAACCAATATGTGAACTGTGATTGTTTCCTAGTGGGGGGCTATAATTGATTTTCTTAACCATTCTTAATACTTTACTTTAAAAAATCCAGTTTTAATTTTGAGCATAAACAAAAGCAAACCGTATAGTTCCCATCTCCTGGCCCCCAAAACCATCAGCCTATGGCCAGGCCTGCCCCTATCTCCACCACTACCCACTTCCATATTACTCTGAAGCAAATTTATGACTGATTTTCACTTTTTTCTTAGCACTTTTCTATATTTTCTACTTTTTAAAAATGAGAACACAATGATATTTGCTTAGGTGATCAGGGGAGAGACACATAATTGAAAGAAATTCTCCTATGGATCCCGCTTAAAAAATTCTCTCCCTACCAACTGTTTATAGGGAGGCCAGGATCCTGGTCACACAACCCTGAACTTCCAGCCTGGCTGTTTCTCTAAGAGGCCTGTAGAGTGATTGGAAATGGGCAGCCACTCTCCCTGATCTTTACTGGCCGTGGGAACTACAGCTGAATCTACAACTGAGGCCCATACTACCAAGAACACGATTCTCTTCTGTCATAAGAAAACATGACTCACTTTGTAGCACTGGGTTTATAGCTTCATAATCAAACATCCCTGCTTATCTCATAAATTATTCACCGCTGACCTATGGACCCAAGGATGCCTGCTTTGTAGTCTGCATTCAGTTCTCTCTGTGACAAGTGGGAAGACGGAGTCTACCTGCATATTATATTCTAGGGTATCTGGTCTGCTACTCATAACTGGAAACAGTCCTCCATCTTCCAGAAATGCTCTCCAAGGGAATAGCATGGATGCCTAAAAGAAACAAATAAGAAACATGATAATGGTATACTGTGTCCATAAATAATAAACATCTTGTATGAGCAGGATTTCTATGTCTGTACTCCAAAACACTGTGGGATGATTTATTTACTATGTAGAAATAGTTTTGATAGAAGGTCCATGATAATGTAGAGGAGAGAATAATCATCCTTTTTCTTCCCCTCCAGAATATGGCTAAACATAGAAGGGTTCTTAAGACTTCAGTGTAACTAGTTAGCACCAGTGTTTGGAATTTCCAGAATACTATAAAAACAGAGACATATTTATAATAAAGAAACTTAAACTTAAATGTTCTCAGTATTAGGAACTTTAAAATGTTTTCCTTCCTCATCACTGTGTTCCAGTTCTAGGTAACAACTCAAAGCCAATGTCATGACATTAACATGTGGACCTCTGTCTTCTCCATGTCACTGTCCAACAGCCAAAATATCCTCTACTACCTGTGGCAGCACATGCAACCTTGGACATAGCTGACCTGTCCATCTGACCCCATTCTATACTTGCACACTTGGAACTGGCTTCAGACAGTTCTTAGAGTTAGACTTGATTCAGGTAGCAGGAAACCAGGACACTTGCATCTACCTAATCCCAGCCAACATCCAAAGGCAATAGGAACAGGCCCAGGGGTCATGGTCAGTCCTGTCCTCTAGGACTAAATGAGGTCAAGGCTTGGGCCAAGAATAATTGTCTTGTTGCTAGGGAAGATAAAATTGTGGGACTTACATGGCTTTGATATTGGCATTACTTGGCTTAGCTTTGTAATATATAAACATTAGGTTGGAGCTTTTGGAGTCAGAAGACCTGGATTTGTGAGGTGGTTTTAAATATATGTCCAAAACTTCTTTGATACTCTTCCCCATGAAGAGGTAGAGTTTAAGTCTTCTCCCCTTGAGTGTAGGCTAAAATTAACTCACTGCTAGTGAATGAAATATGGCAAAAAAGATGGGATGTCCCTTCTAAAATGAGGTAATAAAAAGGCTATGACTTCCACCTTGGGGTCTGTCTCTTGTTCTCTCTTGAATTGTTTGGTCTGGAAGAATCCATCTGTCATGTTATGAGGAAGCCCTGTGGACAAGCCCACATGAACGAGCTTGCAAGTGGATCTTCTGATGCCTACCAACAGCCCTGTGAGTGGGCTTGGAAGCAGATTCTCCTCCAGTAGACCCCTGAGATGACGACAGCTGGGCCAATACCTTAATTGCTGACTGGTGAGAAATCCACACGACTAACCAGAACTACACAATAAACTGTTCCCAGATTCCTGAGCCTCACAAAATACATGAGATGATGAACATTTATTGTTTTAGTCTGCTAAATTTGGGGGGTGATTTGTTACACTGTCATAGATAACCAATACAATCTGTGACCTCGGGCTGCCACAACTGATCTCTGGTCTGCCAGAACCTTAATCTTTTAGTCGTAGAAAGAGGATAATATTGTTAGTGCCTAAATAATGGTTGCTAGGATTACATTTGATAACACCTGTTGTAACCAGGGCTGTTCAAACCTCAGCTGCTGACCTAATTTATGTACTGTGATTGCTATCATCCTTGTTTATTAAATCGAAAAGACCAACTGTTGGTTTTGCTACCAGCTGTGAACAGATAAGCTATTGGCCCAATTCACCTGATGAACAGTTTCGGGGCAAAGACTCTGACTGGGAATAAGAGTGGGCCCGGGCTGCTCTCCCAAGTCAATAAAGGGGAGCCAAGCAAGGATAAAGAGTCCCAGAGAAGGGTGAGTCTCTGCAAAATTTAAACCAAATGGAAACACAGTGCCCAAAGACCTGATGTATAACACACCATTTATAGGTATAAAAGTACCTCTCGACATACCTGGAGGCTCCGTGGATCCAGTGGCTGGGGCAGGCTGAGCTGTGAAGCAAAAATGCTCTTCACAAGAGAGCTGCTCAGTGGGGGCAATCCGTGGTACATGCCATCTGTGACAGACTGGTAGGCAGGAGCGTTTCCCGCAGCCAAGAATGTTCTTCTACCCAAATATGGAGGGAATCTCATTAAAAGCCATTATTTAAGCTTCTCAAACTCAAAACTTTCTTCAAAGTTACTGCAGCAGGATAAAACTTTGAGGTATACACAGGTTTCTTCCTCAACAACCTCCTCCCTCACCCTTCTTTCTTTACAAGTTGCCCTTCACTCACAATTCACAGCCCTCAAGGGAAAGGTAGACACACTCTAGACTAACGTTATCCAGTAGAACTTCAAGCAATGTGGAAACGTTCTAAGTTTGACTGCCCAGTATGGTAACCACTAGCTATGTGTGGCTGTTGCACACTCGAAATGTGGCTACTGGGACTGAGGAATTAAATTTTAAATTTTTCATCATCTAAATCAATATTAATTTAAACTTTTCAAATAATGTGACTACTGTTGCAGACAGGTCAGCTGTAGCTCTAGAACAAAGATATGGATTGCTGAATTGACTGTTTTAAGACCAATAGTAGAGATGATTCTTGATATATAAAACCAAATTTTAAAATAAATAATAAAATCTTGAGGTTTGAAAGAGGAAGTTTTTTGTTTTGTTTTGAACAGAACTTGGCTTTGCATATCAAGAACCAAAAAGCCTGAAGACTGGCGTATGAAATTTATACCATAAGTTTTAGAGAAGGAAGTATGCGTGAAAAATTACAATGTTTTGTTTGTTTGTTTGTTTGTTTGTTTTTTGCCAAAAGGAAATAAGAGTTTAGTAAGCAAGGAAAGACTGTTTCTAGAACTTACATCTAGTGGATACCTTAAAACATATGCTGATACTGGATTTACCAAGGAGATGGTATCCCAAAACAGAGGGGACCTTTCGCTTGGATCTTCCATGGGCTTGGCCCAAGTCTTGCATAAAGCAGACATCAGAAAGAAGGTGATTTACCATGACTGATGGAAATGACAGAAATGATAGCACCGAGGGAAATGAGGCAGCCTCTCAGAGACGAGCAATCAGAGTGTTGGAAAGACCTCGGGAGTGCCTGAGCCCCTACTGGAGAGTGTCTATGTGGAGAGCTAAGCATCAGGTCAATCAGAAGAGATCTGGGTTTGGACCAGATAACCCACAATGGGTAGGTGAGGTAGCCGCTCCTTCTCAACTGCTATGATGATTTATAAGCACCTGCAGGAACTTATATCTTGGTGTAAGGCCTAAAATTAAGGTCCAATATTATGTGCTACCTTCACCTCTGGTAAAATCAGGAAGACCTTGAATGCTTAATCACAAGTTCCCCTTTCCACTCTATTCCCACAGATGAAGTCTTCTAGTCCAGTAACCTTCCATATCAAAGGGACCCATGTGCAGTCCCTGCTTGTCCCCAGTAGTGGCTTCAGTTCCTTGTCAGACCACAAAAGCATTCAATTGAACCAATCACATTCTCCTGCAGAAATGAGGGGACATCACACTGTCTTGATACCACACAGCTTGTCTCCCATGGTCGCTGGTTTTTCACTCTGTTCCCAAGTGCAACTCCCCTGGGGCTTTGCATTGTACACAGTGTCCTCTTCCCCAGGTTGTGAGTGTATGTGACTAGTAAACTGTCGTTGATTTCACCTGTCCAGTTTAAGTGACATGTGTTCGGCCATCCCTGTAACCCCAGGACAGAACCCCTCCCTTACCAACAGGGTGAATAGGAGGCAATTAAAACAAAGGTAAATGGGGATTCATTTATCTTTCATTCACTAATTTTAAATCTCAGACTGACCACTTTTAAGCTCTACTTGTGGCTGAATGATATGGAATTAGAAAGTTTAATCTTTTAGCCATCAGCAGGAGAGGCTTGTGAACTTTAGTTCAAAGACAGATAAAGGGAGCACTATATTTTTACATCAAACCATCGTACTGGTACAAAAATCATACCACCTTTTCACGTTTTAATGAGAATTAACAAAAGATAGTTGAATATTATTTTATACTGAGAGACTAGATAAAATAATTGGTTTATCCGCCGAGTTCAAGGATGGAGTCTGGAGTTGCTCAATAAGAACACTTTCTCACATTCTTCATATGTTCACGTGTTTTCTAACGATTCTCAGTGGGTCCTGCCAAGGACGCATCATTCACTTGATACCCACATGACAGCAATGTATCAAGCACCTACTACCTACAAAGCAAAGTGCTGGAACTGTCCAAGGTACAAAAATGGATTTGACCTTCCTGCCTGATCGCAGCCCAATGAGGCAGAGCTCATTATCCAGCTGCTTCTGACCATCCTCTAAACTCCCGTGGTACTTTCTACACCCACACCTTTGTATAGATTGTATGGATCTCCTCAAAACAATGGTACCAGAAAGCAGAATATTCTAATAGAAACATTTCTCTTCAGCCCGAGTCAAGAGCACAGAAGCCCAGTATCCCACACAACCTCTCCCTGGTTGGCTCCTTTCATATCCATCCTGCTCTTCTCTCCCACCAATCCACTGGATGATTCGTCGCATTCCTGCCCTTTCTCTCACCCTCTGGGTCTGGCTTCGTTCACATCAGATTTGTTCAATCCTTGACTATAGTGCTTATATTTTTAAATTTGTTTTCCATTTATTATGAATGTTTTGACATCTTTAAAGACCTTTCTGGCTAAGGAAGAGACTGACCCTCTTTGGGCTAGCCGGTTCTTAGAGATAACAAAGGACTGAGCAGGGAGCACAGCTTTCATATGTGAACCAACCTATCCAAAGCCATGGCTCTTCTCTCTGACCCTTGCATGGGGAAGGCATTATTCCTCTGCTTTATTCATCCCAGGGCTTGGTCAACAACTAGAGACCATCTCTACCACCCAAAGCCCACTGGAATGATTCAACCCAGCAGCTCTTAAACTCTTCACCCTGCCCTGCCTTGCCTTTCCAGGCTATGGCTCAACACTCTCCTTGTTCCTGACCCACATAGACGCTTCCCCATGCAGCTGTCATGGCATACATCTGGTTTCTAGTACCTGTGAATATAATAAACTTTGTTTTTCCTGAGTCTTTTCTGTTCTCTTCTTGGGGCTATACTTGACTGACAATCATGGAGAAGGACACAGAACACGGACGTGCTCTCTTATCCTGGCAAGTTTGTGCAGAACTTTGTGACTACCAAGGGCCACAAACGAACACAATTTCTGACAGATCGAGAGCTCCAGACACAGCTTTGTATCCATATGAGGCCTATTACTTAACAGATGCTTGGAGACTAATCAGAAATATAATATGTTCAGGTGTATATGTGACTGTGAGTCCAAGCTACGGAATCATAGACTACACTAGTCTCTCTAGAGAGATCAGAGTCAAGCTACAGGCACCACTACTGCCCAAATCATTGGCTATTCTTTTCCCCACTTTAGTCCTTTCTCAGTCTAGATCACTGTCCTTTGTAAGACCCAATCCCGTTCTATCAATAGAATGTTTCGAATGCTCTGTGAAAAAAGGGGTCTCCAGATGATATCCAATATTGTTAGCACCAGACCCTCTTTTATTTCCCCCTCTCCACAGACCCCATATTTTGAAAGATTTTTCCACCAAACATCCATTAAACATTTTCCCAACTGTAACCCAACACCACATTAGCCTCCAGCCCTGCCTCTGAGCTGCAGGAAGAAATGAAGAAACATGATATAAAGGAAGGACTAGGGCTCTGGAATTGGACACACGGCGCAGATGGAAGCTCTGTTGTGACAGGCTGTGTGACCCCGTGCAAGTTACATAACTTTTCTGAGTCTTTAGTCCCTCCTCTGTAAAAATGGGGAGAATGATTCCTATCCCACGGAGTTGGCACATGGTGGGAACTCGGCCAAAGCTAATGTCTTCTCTCCCTTATCTCACGGCCAGTTTAAAAAAAAAAAGAAAGAAAGAAAGAAAAGAAACTTGACCTTTTGTTTACCTGCACAGCATTTGGGCAAAGGTATCTTTTTTACCATGCCTTTTGAAATACTGAAAAGAGGTCATGGAGTCCTGTTGCAGCTCACTGAGACCCTTATTGGGGAAGCTCGGGCCTGCATCTTCTGGGAGGGTAGGTCTGATCGGCACAGCTAGCCGGCAGCACCCAAGAAACAGGGAAACCCACTGAAACAAGAGGCCGGCTTGTTGCTTGGGTCAGGGTACACCTGCCAACCTAATAAAATGCCATAACAGATTCATGGAATTCTGCAAATTGTCCTGCCACCCCCCAGCTGCCTTACTGTCAATAAGCAGGCAAGGGTTTCCTAACACACCACGCCTCCTGTGTGTGAGAGAGCTATCTGGAGCGTGATCTCCAGCAAGCTGGTTCAAATCACAGAGAGCAGGAAATTCATATGGCACATGCTAGAGTTTCTCCTGGGTGCAAGAATATAAAAAAGAAAACAAAAGACAAAACAACAACAAAAACACCTGCAAAATAGCCCTGAGGAGGCTCCGGGCAGAAGGTGTGGCTCTTGACTTCTCAGACACTAGGGACCAGGACCATGGTCATAAGCCAGGCCCAGCTCACAGGAGGGCTTCTCTGTATCTCAGAAGTCCTCAGATAACCCCGAAGCACACTTTAATGTCTGTGTTTAGAGATACTTAAGCCAGATGAGCATAAAGATAATTTAAAAATGAAGGAAAAACCCACAAAGCTTTAAGGACTGAGAAGTTGGTGTGGCTTTTTTTAGCAATCCCTTTCTGTGCTCCCACTTCAGGTTTCTGCAAAAGTTACTGGTACCTTCAGGATTTCTTCTTAAGTTTCTCTTTTTTTGCCCTAATCACTCCAAACATCAACAATACGTTCAGATTAGTGGCACTTCCATGTCACGTGTTTTATTCTGTTCTACAGAGTTCCTTTAAAGGGACTTTATAGGGGCGCCTGGGTGTCTCAGTGTGTTGAGCCTCTGCCTTCGGCTCAGGTAGTGATCTCGGGGTCCTGGGATCGAGCCCCGCATCAGGCCCTCTGCTCAGCAGGGAGGCTGCTTCCCCCTGTCTCTCTGCCTGCCTCTCTGCCTATTTGTGATCTCTGACTTTCAAATAAATACATAAAATCTAAAAAAAAAAAAAAAAAAAAAAAAAGATTTAAAGGGACTTTTTATTTTGTTTTGCCTCCTCCACTCCTGAATTACAAAGGAATCCAGACCTTTAAATCCGGAGGTAGCAAACTTTTTCTTAAAGGGTCAGATAGTAAATATTTCAGTTCTGTGGCTCATATGGTCTCTGTTGCAACTACTCAACTATGTGTGAAAGCAGTCCAAGATAATCTATAAATGAATGGACATAACTGTGTTCCCAAAAACTTCATTTAAGGACACCAAGATTTGAATTCTGTACAATTTTCATGTGTCACAAAATAGTACTCTTTTCTTGAAATTTTTTCCCCAACCATTTAAAGATATAAAAGCTATCCTTAGGCCATAGGCCATACAAAAATCAGGCAGGGATTTATAATAGAAGTTTGTCAAACAGACAAGATCAATTAGAACCATTGTATCACCCAAGCATTTACTTTCACCACAATGATTACTTCATCTGAAATTAAAGATAAGCTCACATCTCAGGCATTTCTTGCATCAGCTAGTAAATAACTCCTGTGGGTTGGTGGACATGCCCAGAGGTGACAGGCCCTGGGCAATGTGGTTCCAGTGGTCTTGGAGGACAATATCACTTTCCACCAGGAGCATGGTAGAGAGCAGGTTGACAGGGACAGAGTGAACTTTTATGCTTAAAAACGTGCATCCAACAAAGGTAGTGATCCGAAGGGGCATGTGCACCCTGATGTTTACAGCAGCAATGTCCACAATAGCCAAACTATGGAAAGAGCCCAGATGTCCATCAACAGATGAATGGATAAAGAAGATGTGGCGTGTGTGCACGCACACACACACACACACACAAACACACACACACAGAGGAATATTATGCGGCCATCAGAAATGAAATCTTGCCATTTGCAACATGGATGGAACTAGAGGGTATTATGCTAAGTGAAATAAGTCAATCAGAGAAAGACAATTATCACATGATCTCATTCATTCATGGAATTTAAGAAACAACATATGATCTCACTCATATGTGGAACCTAACAAACAAGGAATTTCATAGGGGAAGTGAAAAAAAAATGAAACAAGACGAAACCATAGAGGACAACAAACCAGGAGAGCATGTGATGTAATGAGCACTGGGTATTATATACGACTGATGAATCACAGACCTGTGCCCCTGCAAAAAATAATACATTATATGCTAATTAATTAAATTTAAATTTTAAAAATAAGAAAGACATAAATAAATCAAATAAATAAGAAATGTGCATTTATCCTTCTACCAGAGCTGATCTGTGCTACATATTAGCAGGAGCCACTAGGTGATCACAGGGCCACTATCTTGATGACCTTGAGCTATGTCCTTCCTCACTTCCCCCCAGTCTATAGAAACACACTGCTCTCGTTCAGTTCTTCCTTTTCAAATTCTGGAAAAGCCTTCAGTTAACATAAGCAAAAAAGTTCCCTGGGGTCAACAGTCATATTCGCTCAGAGTTGGTGAACTCTGGGGAAGGGTGAGGGAACTTCCCCATACTTCCTGTCTCTTGATTATCTGAGGACTTTTCCTTGTTGGCAGGTTTAGCACTAACATCATCAAGCGGGATGACATTTATCTTCCCGCTTCTCTTTTTCTCCTGTTTCCTGCCTTCTCTCCAGAGTCTATTTTTCTCCCCACACTGCTGTCTGGCATCCATCCTAATTCTGAAGCTTGGGAATCAGACGCATGCAGGTTCTAGTTCCAGTCTGTCACTTACGAACTGTGTGATTCCAGACACATACATACTCTGAAGAGACCCAAAGGAAAAGGCTAGAGGAAATGCCATAAATGAGGAACTCATGGAGATCAACCATCCTGAGTGGTTCCCTCTAAAGCCTTTTGAAAGGGCAGGAGGCAAGATGGGGGAGGAGAGAGATATACTGAATCTACTAAAACCAGATGTAGGGCAGAGTCCCCCCTCTATTCCTGCAGGCTGGACGTGCCAGGATATAGAAAGCCCCTCAAAGGAATTCCTAGGGGAAGCAGACTAGTTCCCCTGGGAGAACAGTAACAAGCCGAACCCTCATAGCTGGAATCCAAAAAGAACATCCAGGATATAGTTCTATTTCTTCGTCCTATGTAAACTTCACAAATTCTGACTAGGGGTTTGAGAGTCAGTAGGCTAATGAATGGCCCTCCTGACCATCTTTATGTCCTACCCACTTGATGAGCTAGAGTTCAGAAAACTGTCAATGAAAAGAAACTGCATTAGTCTAATTTTTTGTTGTTGTTCTGCTGATTTCATTTGAATCCAGAGACCCCCTGATGCTCAGAGTAAAGAAGATGCAGAACAGAAAGAGAAAATAGAGTTCAGTTCAATCCGTATGTTTCCATGCTCTACAGATGCCCATGCTAACGGTGGAGGCAATTACAAGCCACAGGTAAGAGCGTAGCCTCCTGAGATCCCCTGATTGGCTAAATGCTTACACTGGGAATTAATCAAAGGAAGTTAATTGATTTTGACAATTTAAGAAGAAGCAGAGTTGCTCAGGCCTGACTGCTTCCTTTCCCATACAAAACTTATTATTTACCCTAGAAACAGTGTGACTCTCAATGCAAACTAATTTTCTCATCAGTCACCGGTGATTAACCAAAGAGACTTTCTTTTTCATATGGAGAGTACTTAATATCTACAATTTATTTATTTGAATTTACAAATTTAACTCAGCCAATTCCATGGGCTTTGCAAGTGCAGTGAAAATTCTGTTCTTTGGAAAGGTAATTAAGGGCTGAAAAAAATAAACAAAACTCTTAGAATCACCTTCTGAAGTCTAAAAAATATTATTCCCCATTAAACAACCTGAACAGCGACAGCAGTGATTGTTATGCAAACTAACGTATTTAAATCACATTTAATAAAATCAAGACTATCATCATCTGATGAGAACACCTTCTACACAGCCTTTGCAACAGGGTACATTGGGTAGTCACAGTGTTCTAGATCAGGCTGTGGCCCCTGACTATTTAAGGCTCGTTACTCCGTCTTGCCAAGAGTGACCTCCCACGATGGTCACTCAGAGATTCTTGCCCCACACAATTAACTGGACAGGATGCACGACCTGCCCTTACCGGATAAGGTGTCTCACTGCGGCGTCAAACTGCAAAAATATAACCTCCCTTCGAAGGAGGAGTGCTTGGGACACCTGGGTAGGGTCCTGGGGGCTCTGGAGGTTGTCAATCATTTTCTGCAGCTCCTGCAGCTCAGACCCTGGAAGACAGATGACATTTCAGTTGGCAGTGGTGACATACAGGCTGCGACAGCTAGCCTAACGAGCCATCATTTCACCTCTGAAGCTAACTTTGTCTCTAAATGTATTTCTTTTGTTTGTGAGCATACTAATTATGTTTTGCAAGACCAGCAAAGTCTTATGTTCTAGAACCCAAGGCCTGACTTATCTTTCCTTCCTTCCTTCCTTCCTCCCTCAATAAGATAAAAATTTGCTTTGCTTTTCAGCAGAATAAGAACGTACTGTTGAATGGAAGTTTTATATTTTACAAGGCTGCAGCCTCTAGATTGAAAAAAAAAAAAAATCACAAGGAATGGGAAAATGCAAGTCTGAGTAGATCTGTTAGGGGCTTAAGTTATTATAGATTATAAACCAGCATTTATTTCTCATAGCCATGCCATACAAATCAACCCCTCTGTCACTGGCTCTTCCTGTTACTGGTTCATGGGTTAAAGAAGACTCAAAACCATTAAGGACAAGCATGAAATATGCACTCACTCCTATGTGCACGAGCGTGCACTCACACACATACACATAAACACACACATACCCTCTTCGAGGAGTTTCTCATCATTTTAGGAATAGGTATGAGAGATCCTAAACTGACTTATTTCTTGGACCCTTACTGCAAAAGTGGGCTGGATATAAACAGACTTATATGTGTTTTTTTTTTTAAGATTTTATTTATTTATTTGACAGACAGAGATCGTAAGTAGGCAGAGAGGCAGGCAGAGAGAGAGGAGGAAGCAGGCTCCCCGCTGAGCAGAGAGCCCGATGCGGGGCTCGATCCCACGACCCTGGGATCATGACCCGAGCCGAAGGCAGCGGCTTAACCACTGAGCCACCCAGGCGCCCCCTTATATGTGTTTTTAATGGAAATTTAAGTTAAGGGCCTTCTGCGACACTCAGTGCCGGGTTGAGGAAACTGGCCTGGGTCTAGATGGCTAGAGTGGCATCTCTCCTATTGGCCCAGGAGAGGAGCTAGTCCAAATGGGAGAGCACGGCAAGAAAATGATGGCGCGGACGTGGGTAAGCCCACACTTCCAAGGACATTAGAATGACCTGAAAGTTCCCAACTCCCAGTGACGACAGTGATGGCCCTCTACTTGACTGCTATGGGAAGAGGATTGTGGAAACTGGTCACTGTGCCTGATATGCAGCCTGAGGCAGAAGAGAGAAATGAGAGGGCTATGAAGTATTTCCAGAGTTCCTCTCTCAATAGCTTGTCTAGACCTGAGCAGGCTTCTACCCTATCTGGTCTGGTACTGGATATCTTCCCACACGCAAGGGAGGCAGAGGAATTGAGGGAATGGGGAAGCTGCCCACGAGAGCCTGACCAGAGCAGAACCAGGACTGAGAAGAGTTGCTAATACTTGCACCATATTCTTTGGCTTTAGGAAAAGATGAGCAGCCTAGATTCCATATCCATTTGATGCTTTACGTATAAGAGAAAAATATTTTTTAGGTACTCGTCCAGCCCCTGAAACATTGGATCCAATCATCAAAATTTTTATGACTTCTCTATAGATCTGATGGTCATGTTGAACAGAAAAGAAACTTCCACCAGAAGAGGAGTCACACTGGAGTGACTCATACAGGAATTTTAGTGGCGGCTGGGAGGAGGGCTTGTCAGTGAGCCTTATTTGTTCAAGGCCTAGCGTGATGGTCTGTAGGTAAGACAGTCTGTGGGCTAAGTAGCAACCGGGGGTGGGGTGGGGGGAAGGTTTAGAATCCTCCGCAATGACAATGAAAAAAGAATATGAAGGGACATGCAGCCTATAAGGAAAGCTCTGTTAAATGTAAAGTGTGTTTGGGGGCGCCGGGTGGCTCAGTCGGTTAAGCGGCTGCCTTTGGCTCGGGTTACGACCCCAGGGTCCTGGAATTGAGCCCCGCATCGGGCTCCCTGCTGAGCGGGGGGCCTGCTTCTCCCTCTCTCTCTGCCTGCTGCTCTGCCTACTTGTACTCTCTATCTGTCAAATAAATAAACAAAATCTTAAAAAAAAAAAAATGTAAAGTGTGTTTGGACAAGGGTCAGAAGGTAGTAAAGACCAACAAGAATGTTTCTCTTGTTCCAGTGGCTGGTGTCAGATAATTTTTCTCTTTTCGTTTACATGTGCGTTATATGTACATCTTCTCACACCATCACTGCCCAGCAAAATTGTTCTGTAGCATTATCCCCAAAACACAGATGTGGAGGTGGGCACTCCTCTTTCTTTGTTGTTTACAGATTTTAGGATCCTCATTTAGGCTCCCCTTTCTTAGCGGCATCAAGTGGCTGCTGGGTGGGAGGGAAGGGGGCAGACAGGGCGGGGCAGGAGGCCTCCCCGTGAGGCTGGGGCAGACGGTTGCCGTGTAGTTGTGGTGGGAAGCGGGGTGTTGGCAGTAGACCCTCAGCCAGAAAATGTCAGGAAACAAACAAGCCTTTCTCCCAAGAGGGTCCCATTTGGTAAAACAGAGAGAGAGAGAGAGAGAGAGAATATGGAATCACGATGGGCCTGTCTCCACATGAATACTCAAGAACCCGTACATTTTGCGCTTAGTTTGCCTCAAGAGTTCCTGAAACCCTAACTTTATATGGATAGTATTTGGGCTTTCACTGGCCTCCTAAACCTTTACAGGGAAATCACAGCGCAAACTTCCACATGCCGATTACATCCTCTGCTGATCCAAAGGGAGTGGCTGGCTTTCTGGGAAGGAGAGGAGTTGTCCCGGGCCCCCCAGCGCATGCTCCGTGTCAAAGCGCTGCTGCTTCCTCCGTCAAGTGGGAGGACCCAAGCTGAAATGCGGAGCGTCCCCTCGAAGAATATTTTAAAGCACCTAAGCCCACAAAAGTCATTTAATCTAACTCCAAATAGCTTGGCAATAGCTGAGAGGAGTTGGGCAAGGAGGGGAACAGACCCATCTCCTCTGTTCACCTCACTTCTCCTTCTTCTCCTTGCCTCCTTCTGGGAAGTGGGCCAGGAACTGAGCAACTGAGGCTTTTTTAACAAGATGATTATCTTAGAGTGAGATTTTTTTTTTTTTTTTTTTTTAGTGCAGTTTGCTCTTTATCTATTTTCAGCAGAGCAGAGTATGCAAAACTTTGCACATTCTCCCTGGAGCACAAATGTTTTCGCTGGCAACACGACAGACGGCATACCTCTAATTGCACACCTTGGAAAGCCTGGGCCCCACATATTTCAATGGTTTCGGTTCAGAAGCGTATAAATAGTAAGAAACCGATTTCCTTTATCCTGAATTCTAGGTCCTCAATAATTTGGCCTCATTCCCTCCTGTTCCTCAGTGTCACATGGTAGGCTCAGCATCCTCTGGACTGGCCATGTGTACTCTGGCCTGTTGCCTTTGCCAGTGTCCTTTTCTGGTCTTGCCAAGACCACCCATCCTAGTTTTCTCCCTCGATTCAAGGGAGGGCAAGTACCCCCAGATCACCTTCCCTGAACACTCTGCCCTCCCAGCTGCTGGAGGAGTTCCTATGCAGGGTCCTTCTTGGGGAAGATGGCTCTGGCTCTATCTTGGCTTCTAACTCATCTCCATGGCTTCCTATCCCATCCTTCACGCATCCCTATCTGAAGCCCAGTCTCCACACCCTCCCCAAATCCAGCACCTCCCTCGAGAGTGTCCTAGCTGATCACCTGAGTAAACCCCTTTTATAACAGTCCTGGAATTAGCAAAAGGCCCTAAGTGTGCTTTGGAACTTCTCTACTTTCTTCTTGATTCTTACAATGAAGCCGTGCTGGTAGTTCTGAAATCTCATTACACAATTCTGTGTAATCTCAAAAAAAAAACAAAAAACAAAAAAAAAACTGTGTTTTCTGCTGAGTCAGCCCCAAGCCATCCCCTTTTCATGCTGCTTCTCCTCAGAAACCAGCATCGACCCTCCTCCAGGATCGCCACTCATACCCTTCCCCAGGTCTCCCATCTGAACATTTACAGTTTCCATCAGTGTTCAGTGACACCTTGCACATCTACCAGCAAACAAATCAGGGTCTCCCAGAAACACCTTTTCTTTATGCACTGGCCAGAGAGAAATAGATTCAGAGTATCTTACACTCGTTTGAAGAATGCTAGGTTTAAATAAGCATATTATCATCTCATTCCATCGGCTCTTCTCATCCTTTAAAATCCTTGGTTACCCTGTTATAATGTATTGTGATTAATTAATATTTACATAACTACTGACGTAATTTGGCTGCAAGTCAAGGTATTAAAATAACGAGATCAGTTTCCCTACTTTTGATCAACCCAGCTTACTAAGCATTTCAGTCTTTAATTTACCTTGTGCATTTATCTTAGAACTTAATGCTTATTTAGGGTTTATGGATTAGCACTTGGCAGATAAAACTAAAGCCTCAATCATTCTTACTTCAGGACCATGAGGCTACTGTTAGCTAACAGAGACAGTCTGCAAAAAATTCTTGACAATGAATGCTTGGCTCTGACCTTGCCATATTAGTTCACAAAGGCCAGAAAGGGGATGAAAGAAAACTAGTGTATAGTAAGGGCATGTACATTCTTGTAGAAGCTTTACATAGATTTTAATCCACAGAACATCTCCATGAAACAGGTGTTATCACCCCCATTTTATAGATGGAGAGAGACCCGGAGAATCAATTGTCCAGCGTCCAGTAACCAAGAGGCAGATACAGGGTAAAAACCCAGGCTGGCCCAGGTCCTGGCTTGCTTTACTTTGTGGTTTAACCTGCAAATGTGGAATTAATTAGTTTGGAGACAGTATATCATAAGGGTTTGCCCTTTGCCCTTCTTCTTACTGTCATTTATGAAAAGAATAATTTAGTTCTGTCTTTCCAAGTATTAAGAGCTTTGTATTAGTTAACTAGGTGGGGGGAATCTTTGCACAATGTATGTGTTTATCAAGTCATCACATTGTACACTTTAAAGAGCTTCCAATTTTATTTGCCGATTATATTTCAGTGAAGTTGGAGGGAGAAGAGAGCTTCATAGAATTGGAAGTGAATACCAAAGGTGATCCGAGTCACTGCTAATCACTTACCGATGCCCTCAGTTCCTCCCCAGTTGCCTTTCAGGGGGTTAGCACTTAGAGGAAATTCAAAACATGTTGGACAATTTCCAAGTTGAGCAAAACTGAAAAGGTAGGCCACGATGTCATGGAGAGAGGCTATTAGCTGTAGAGTTAGCTGTAAGGCTTGGAAAGCTTCCTGTGGGTAAAATCAACAGAAAGAAATACATTTTAAGAAGTTTCTAAGAGATGGGAGGGAGACAAACCATAAGAGACTCTTAATCTCACAAAATAAAGTGAGGGTTGCTGGGGGGAGGGGGATGTGGAGAGGGTGGTGGGGTTATGGACATTGGGGAGGGTATGTGCTATGGTGAGTGCAGTGAAGTGTGTAAGCCTGACCATTCACAGACCTGTACCCCTGGGGCAAATAATACATTATATGTTAATAAAAATAACTAATAACACCCCCCCCCCAAATTGGGGCACCTGGGTGGCTCAGATGACTAACGTGGCTCAATTCATGATTCCAGCATCCTGGGATAGAGCCTTACATTGGGCTCCATGCTCAGCAGGAAGCCTGCTTCTGCCTCTCCCACTCCCCCTGCTTGTGTTCCCTCTCGCACTGTGTCTCTCTCTGTCAAATAAATAAAATCTTTAAAAAAAGAGAGAGGGAGAATGTAAATGTAAAAGAGAATATAAAAAAAATACATGCGCACATCAATCAGGGATAATATCTTCAAACAGGAATATTAAACATTCTCACAGTATAATACAGGTTAGTAATTACAGAATAATATCTGAAAAACAGAACACAAACCTACTCCTCAACCAGGTTATATGCCTTTGGACAAGGTACGTCCTAGAGTGAGGGGTTTAAAGCAATGTGTTTCTCTTTGCTTAAAGACACTGGTGACCAGAAACATAGCAAAATGTGTTTGCAGGACCACTGATAGATTACAAGTGTCACAGATAAACTCCTAGCAGGAACCCGTATTCAGATACCCCTGTCGAGAGGGAACACCTGTAAGCAAAGTGTAGGTATTTATCAATGTAGTTTAAACACACAAATAAAAAAGATCAAACCCTGGACCTTAACTATTAACATTCAAGTGAAGGAAAAGTGGAAAATGATGATCCAACTTAAAGAAGGTAGTATTTACATATATAATACCTAATTATCTTTACACTTAATAGTTATAAAATATATACTATATATTTTGAAACATCTAAAATTCTTTAATGAAAGAAAGGGCAGTTCTATTTTTAATTATTTGAGGAAATTTCATACTGTTTTCCATAATGGCTGCACCAATTTACATTCCCATCCACAAGACACAAGGGTTCTCTTTTCTCCACATCTTTGCCAAGACTTGCTGTCTCTTGTCATTCTGACAATAGCCTTCCTAACAGGCGTAGGGTGCTCTCTCATTGTGGTTTTGATTTGCCTCTCTCTGAGGATCAGTGATGTTGAGCATATTTTCATGTACCTGGTGGCCATCTGGTTGTCTTCTTTGGAAAAATGTCTAATCATGACCTTTGCCCGTTTTAAAGTCAGATTTTATTGTTGTTGTTTTGTAGGAGTTCCTGAGTTCCTTACATATTTCAGGTATTACCCCCTTATCAGATAATGTGGTTTGCAAATATTTGTCCCATTCTGTAAGTTGCCTTTTCATTTTGTTGTTTCCTTGGTTGAGCAGAACCTTTTTAGTTTGATAGAGTCGCATTTATTTATTTTTGCTTTTGTTGCCTATTCTTTTCATATTATATCCAAAATATCATCACCATGACCAATGTCAAGCTTTTCCCACTTTCCTCCAAGAGTTTTGCAGTTTTCAGTGTTACATTTAGTCTCTAATCCACCTCAAATTAATTTTTGTGAGAGGTGAGAAGTAGGGGTCCAGTTTCATTCTTTCTTGTGTAGAACTACCATATGATCCTCCTACTCCTGGGTACACACCCAAAGTCGTCAGTATCTCAGAGAGATTATCTACACTTTCATGTCCATTGCAGCATTACTCATAATAGGCAAGCTATGGAAATGATCGAAGTGTCCAGTGGATGGATAAATGTATTAAAAAAATGTGAAACACACACAGAAGGATATTATTCACATATCAAAAAAAGAAAAATCCTGCCATTTAAAAAAGCATGGATGAGCCTGGAGGATATCACGCTAAGTAAAATAACCAGATAGGAAAAGACACATTGGACAATCTCACTTATATGTTGAATCTAAAACAATAAACAAAATGTTGAAATCATAGAAGAGTAGCTACCAATGAGTGGGAAATGGATAGGCGTTGACCAAAGGGTACTCATTTTCAGTGTCGGATGAATAAATCCTGAGGATCTAATGTGTAGCATGCTGCCTCTAGTTAATAATCACGTATTGCATACTTGAAACTTGCTAGGAGAGTAGATAAGTGTTCTTACCACATGCAAAAGTAGGTAACTATGTGAAGAGATAGATACGTTAATTAACTGGGGTAACATTTTACAAGGTACACATATGTTAAATCATGTTACACACTTCAAATATATACGATTTACTGATTAGTTACATCTCAGTAAAACTGGGGCAGGGGCCAAGAAGGTAAGAAACCTAGGGTGTTAAACCTAGGTTTTCACTTAACAAAGAACAATCAGACTGTTCCCAACGGCCATTTTTCAGCGCTACACTTGACTTAGAAAATACTTACTTGAGTACTCTGTGTATTTCTAGATTTACTTTTTCTATGGTTATCAATATGACCCTCTAACAGGAAGTCAGGTACACAGAGCAGCCCCTCAGAAAGACAGGCTGATGGCTCCGCCTGCGATCTCCACCTGTCATTAGCTTCAGGGCCTCCGGGTGGGATTTTCCGTGAAGGGTGTGGGAGGAAATCGAGGATTAATAAGGAATGCGGGAGGCTGGGATTCGTGTTCATTAGTGACTGGGGAGAAACAGAACGCGGGGAAATAATGAGGCCCGAGAGAAAGGATTATGAAGCAGGCAAAAATATTGGGAGCGCTGTGCAGACTTCGGGTACTAGATATCCCTGGAAAAAAACAAGAGATGTTCTCTGTGATTGACACGCTTAACCGCGAGACATAACAAAGCCCCAGCCGGTTTTCATTCTGGCACACGTCAAGAAATACAAACCTCTTCTGGCAGAGTTTTGAACATAACCAGCACGTCAGAAGGATGGGGCAGGAACCATAAATTGAGGAAGACTTTCCCGTCAGCCGACAGCAAACCCCGCGGCCGGGCCTGAAAACTCCTGTGGCATTATAAGAAAGTTTGGGTCAGCACAGCATTTCTCTTTAAAAAAGCAGACACCCCGATGGGAACTATTTCTAACACGGCCCTGAAGCCACTGCTCCGGGCTGGGGTGACACCGGAGCCGAGCTGGAGCCCAGCATCCAGGCCCCGGGCCAGCACGTCTCCCTTGCAGGCAGCTCCCAGGTGGCCTCGGGTATAAATAACTGCGGAGAGCAGCGGGGAGGCTGCATTTATCCCCGGCTGTGTTGGAGGAAGGAGTGGGTTTGGAGGGCAGGAAAGGTGTGGTGAGAAAGCAGAGAGAGACCTGAGTGAGGTGGCTGGCACCGTTCTGGGTGTTACGTATTTTCTCACTGAATTCTTGTGTCCTTAGAATGTACCCGTGTTGTTATTTGACAGAGGAGGAGACTGAGGTCCTAGGAGAACCTCGCCTGCCCAGCTCCTAAGAGATGAAGTTGAGACTTACTTTGTTTTATTTTTTTAAGTTTTTTTTTGTTGTTGTTAGAGCACAGACAAGGAGGAGAGGGAGAAGCATGTTCCCCATGAGCATGGACCATGAGGCGGGACTCGATCCCAAGACCCTAGGATCCTGACCTGAGCAGAAGGCAGCCGCCTGAAGCCTTCGAAGCCCGACGTGCACCTCCCTGGGGGCCCTGGGGAGAAACCACCCTCCCGAATTTTACATTCATCGCTGTTAGTTTTTCTTTGTGGTTTTACCATAATTGGATAAAACATTAAAAGATTATTTTGTTGGGTTTTGCCTGTGTTTGACCTTCACACCAATGGAAGCTCGTGATCTTTCCGGTATACCCACTGGGGGAAGGTGGCATCTTGACCTGGTTTCTATGTCATCTCAGGAATGAGGTGGCCCACTGTAACAGAGGGTGGGGTAGGGGGGCTGTTTTCCATTTGAATGGATTTGGTGCCTTTAAGTCTAATTGTGTTCATCTGGTGTGAAAATGGTGCTTGTGCAGTTAACAGGTGTGGATTCTGGCAGCAGAGGACCCCATTCTGAGACCAGCTTCCATCACCCACAGCTGTGTGGCCTTAGATGCACTACCATCTGAGTCCTTGCATACATAAAGTGGAGATAATGATTCCCAACTCACAGAATTGATGTAAGGAATAATTTTTAAAAAGAGTACCAAGCTTGTGAAAAATCTTTTATAAGTTGTGAGGCGCTCTACAAAGTTTGCTGTTAGAATGCTAAGGTGAGGGTATCTAGCAAAGGGGCCAAAGCTGGGTAGGGGGCAAGGAACCCCTGTGGCCCAGTAGAGAGACCTTGTAGGAACCCTTGGGGTTATTTGTTAACAAGTGGGAACCTGAACACACTAACAAGAGGATGTCCTAGAATTGAGGGTTATAGGGCAAGGCCAGAGAAGGGTGCCACCTTAGACTCATCTCGGCTATGCTAGACAAAGCAGGCCTCACAGACACACAGACAGACAGTGGAAGGAGGTGTGCGATGGGTATGGAGCCCCCTAACCCTGCCACACAACAGCCCCTCCCCCTTAAGCACTCTGCTCTTCCCACTGTCCCTAGTCCTGGACGGTTGTGTCCACTCTTCTGGCTGCAAAGGCCATCCATTCACCGGTGATACCCGAATCCACCTGTGCGCACCCGGTCCCCTCCCCAGCTCCCCACTTCCAACTTGCCTCCTGTTGGTTGGTAGGGTTTCAGATCCTCTCAGTCAAAGAAGGCAAGAACTGAACTTACCCTCTACCACCCCAATCCTGTGCCTCGTCCTCTGTTAAAACAGCCACAACCCTCAGTCACCCAAGCCAGAAATTGGGGAGTCATTTTGAGAGCCTCCCTTCTCTTTTACTCTTCAGGTCCTACTCATCCCACTGTTGTTCATACTTGCACCCAGTTGTCTTGCCCAGTTCCCTCATCCCTGGCAAGGACTCCTGGTGGGAGGTCCTCACCTTCTGGGGGGCACTTTGGAAATCACAGGGGTGTTTTTTGACTCTTGTTATTGTTTCTGGGTCTCTGGGAGAGATTCAGATGACCCTTGCCACTTACTAAAGTGAAATGTAACTCATTTTAACCGAGGGCTGAATGTTTTCAATATCAAACATCCGAATGTTTGATATTAAAAACATTCAGAGTATGAGACTTTTTGAATCATTAAAACTCTACGTGAAGTGCATCATTGGCCTTAAAGCCACCTTTCAAGT
This sequence comes from Mustela nigripes, assembly GCF_022355385.1. Classification (NCBI taxonomy): domain Eukaryota; kingdom Metazoa; phylum Chordata; class Mammalia; order Carnivora; family Mustelidae; genus Mustela; species Mustela nigripes. Next base: position 127,442,736 of record NC_081561.1, on the reverse strand, counting down.
CTCAGGGTTTTAATCAGGTAATTTGAGGCTTGGGAACAAAGGGCGGTGTTAGTTTGGAGAATTTCCTTTATTTCAGTAACCACAAAGTCAGACTTTCCTGTCCCGGAGCAGATCAAAGCCAGGGTAACCCAGTCTTATCTCTATTGTTCAGTTCACAATGTCCAAAGGTGCCCCAAAGAAACATCAAATGTCAACAATAAAAAGTCACCAGGGCCTGCGGCCAAGCACACGAGGTTGCACTACCTCGTTGGGGCTGGCCCCAACAGTGTGACTGAACCAGTCCTTGGCCTCGGAGAAGCACATACATCCCTCAGGGCCCTCTACCAAGTGTTACCCTTTATTTCTCAACCATTCTTTCCTTCCATTTCCACCCAGCCATCTGCTGGGGAAGGACAGAGAGAGTAGCAGAAAGCTCTGGGTCCGAAGCGCAGGGGTATAGCCCGTTCTCAGCCCCTCAAGGAAGGTTCCTCCCCACTCCTTGTGGATGGCCCACCAACTCCCTAGCCTGTCAGTTTCTTACCTGCTTGACGTCATCCCCTTTCTCCTCCCTTCCCCTCCAGCCATCCACGCTGGGGCCACATTCCAGACCTTATCATTACCTGGGACCACCTCCCCTCCAAAGACTTAAACCCCAAAACCCCTTTCCCATCTTTTCCTACACCCACCTTTTATTCCAGTTTCCTCACTCATCTACTCCCAGTGAACCTCCATTATCCCCACAAAATATGCTCCTTGACATCGTCCAGCCCTCTGGTCTCCCCTTTCATCTGACATTCCATTCTGACTTCTCTCCTTTCCCTGCCCACACTGGGTCTCGCAGTCAAGCATAGGAACTACTCTCTCACCAGAACCTTCCAGTCTCTGCTTCCTTGTATTCACTCCTTACCTACATAGCAAAACCCCAGCTCTGGATCCTTCTGACTCTTATGCTTTTGGCTTCTAGCTGCATGTTGCTGAGCACAGCTGGAGGAAATCACACCACTAATTGTACTGATGCAACAACGAGTAAATGGTTTCCAGCCTGAGCTGTGTCACCCTGGGACAACCCTTATTCTTTCCTTTGATCAGCTTTCATGCCCATTTCCTTTTCTAATAATTCCAAGACTTCTTTCAGCCTCATACCAAATTCTTGCCAGCAAATGATGACACGATCTTATTTCATATTTGAATTAAAGGCCATTGGCTGGAACTTCCCCTACCTCCAGTGGGCCGTTTCCCCTACCTCCATCTGCCCCTTCAGTCAAGGTCAAAGGCAGAGGTACACATCTGGGATATGAAATGAAGATGGCCACTGCCCTCAAGGTTCTTACATTTCTGAAGCAACTAGATTTATGCATGATTTATGATAGAAGCATGGTGGAATGGAAGCACAGTTGGCCGTTGAACAACACAAGGGTTCAGGGGTGCTATACCACCTTGGAGTCAAAAATCTGTGCATAACTCTTGACTGCTCTGAAACTAACTACTAATAGCCTACTGTTGACCATATACATGGATAGTTGATAAACACATATTTTGTATGCTATATATATTATATACTGAATTCTTATAATAAAGGAAGCTAGAGAAAAGAAAATGTTATTAAGAAAATCATAAGGAAAACACATTTGCAGTACTCTACTATATTTATAAAAGACAAATCCATTTATAAGGGGACCTGTGCATTCAAAACCATGTTGTTCAAGGGCCAACCAGGTATGAAAGTGCTGGAAACATCCAGATTAGGGAGCATCAAGACCTGTTGGGAGGTCTCAAAAGGAAGAAATAAGGAAGAAATAAGAAATTCACCACTGAGGCTTACAAGCTGTGATTCAGTATCTCCCTCTCTACATTTTTCCTCTTTAGGACACGACCATTTGTTCCCCATTTAAAGGAACTGTGATAAAATATATGTAACATAAAATTTATCATTGGAACTGTCTTTAAGTGTAGAGTTCAATGGCATTAAGTACTTCCACATTGTTGTGCAACTAACTGTCTCCAGAACTTTTATCCATCTTCCAGAATGGAAACTCTGTACCAATTAAATAATAATTGCACTGCCATCTTTTTATTTATCCAAGCCAGAGGCTCTGGGTAACACCCAGCTTCCTCCTTTGCCTTTAGCCTCCCATCAAATCCAGCACCTGGCCAACTGGTTTTACCTCCTACACATCTCCTGTCTGTACAGCTTCGGTAGCTTCCTAAATGAGATTCCCAACCATCATCTTACACCCCCTTTGCCTGCTGTGGAAGGACACATGCCAGACTTTTGGATCTTGCTCATGATTCTGTACATTCTCCTCCTCATTGCTCTTCCTCATACACCCTGGCTGGGAGCCACTCAAGGGTGCATGTGCTGTCTCGCATCTCTGTGTCACTGTACCTGCGGGTCTCCCAGCTTGAACTGAAGTTCTTCTCCTGGTGTGCCCGAAACACTCACCATCCACTAAGTCCCAGGTTAAGCATCCCCTTTACCCTGCAGCCTGCCTGGCTCCCCATCCCCACCTCCCCAATCCCTAAGAAAATAATGAACATTTCCTGGAGGGTGTTGCTTTTATTATTCTTTTATTATATTTTAGTCTTTATGGCAATGTATTGTAATTACCTATTTTCCCAGGGCACCTGGGTTAAGCCTCTGCCTTTGGCTCAGGTCATGATCTCAGGGTCCTGAGATTGAGCCCCACATCAGGATCCCTGGTCAGCAGAGACTCTGCTTCTCCCTCTGGCCCTCCCCTCATTCATGCTCTCTCTCGCGCTCCCTCGCTCGCTCTCAAATAAATAAATAAAATCTTTTTTAAAAAAACTACCTATTTCCCCTTGCCTAAAGGGCAAGGACAATGTCTATCCATTGCAGTACAGCTCTTGGCACCAAGGTTGTCATGCACTGTTGTTTGGGTTGTGCCCTGAGGCAGTCAGCTGTGGCTGAGATGCAGCCTAAGTTTTACTTGCCAAGCTCTGCACCCTGGCAGGGGGTTACACCTGCCCAGAGGAAGGGGCGCTTTCTTTCAATGCACATAAACACCATATGGGATCGTGGCTCTACCTGTCAAACAGTAAGGGTTTGACTGATGTTCTCACATTAACCCCTCTCTCCCGTCTTCACTCCAGCTGCCGACACTGCTGCTCTTGAAATATGCCCAAGCATCATCCCAGTCTCCAAACTCTAGTCTCCTCTGGAGCCACGAAAAGCAAGGAGGCCTCAAGGGGCATCCTTCTTGGGAGAAGAACTCTCCTTGTCTCCTCTTCTATAGAGATTTGGATTTGGGGATAAGATTGTCTCTGTTGAAAGTAAATACAGTACATTACAGCCTTTAAAGGATTAAATAGCACCTTGGAATTTTAAACCTACAGAACTGACATGGATCTGCTGGTCAAGGGATGGCAAACACAACCAGGGAGGCCACCTTGCCCCTGCCCTTGGCCATGACAGACATTGCCAATCCATTACAACACACTCATAAGCTTGGGATGTCTCAGAATCCTCCATAGGGCATTAATTGTTAGAACTGACATATAAAAGAAAACTTTTTATCTTCGACCTAACCCAACTCCATATTTTAAGAATGAGATGAGTGAGGACCTGTCCCTCCATGACCCTCATCATTCCCCAACTCTGTCCCTTCATCTCTAGTTAATCTCGTTCTGGGGTGAATCCCATCTATCATTTCACGAACACTTCTAGATGGTCCCTTTCAAAGGAAGTCTTTCCTCAGCAGTTCCATTCCTTGGAATCAAACTCTAGACAACCTAGCACTGAAAATCTTAGCATGTTGAACTTCAGAGAGCTGCTTTAATGTCCTCACTCATCAGATGAAGAGTGGAGGTTCAAAGACTGAAGAGAAGTGATTTGCCGGAGACCTCAGGGCGACTTACAATTGAGCTGGGCAAAGTCCAAATATTCTAACTCCAAGACCATGACTCTCTCCCCTCGACCTCCTTGTGGCCGATGTTCATTTTTGTTAATACTCAGTACATGGAATCACAGACTTTTGAGTTAAAAATAATCTTATACTTTTTTAAGCTTCCACATAAGACAGAAGTTCCTTTCTCTATTGCTCTGTTCTCTCTGGTGTATTAAAAGGGAAAGGTTGAAATCTGGAGAGTTTAGGAAGTAGGAGATAGGTATAGCCAAAAAATACTGAATCTTTATCAGTCACTGCTTATCTACTGTCTGACTCTATGACTTGGGCTCTGGGTGAGCCCTTACTTTGCTCACACTTCTATTGACCAGAGTCCTACCATGAAATTATCACACGCTGACCAGATGATTTAGGGCTCTAGGCTCATCCCCCTTAAATGATGGTTTCCCTTGATCTTTAGGAAACACGGTCATCTACAATAAACAATACAGGACTAGAGCAAGACCTGTAAGTCAGAGACATTTTTTTTTCTTTTTCTTTCTACTTCCTGATCTCCTTATTTGGGTGCTTCAAGTAAAACAGATCAGAAGCAAAAACAGACTTCCTGAATACATTTGATCCTAAGCATAAATGTAGTGAATATGTGGTTAGACTTCTGGAAACTATTTTAAAAATTTGATCCCAAGTATAGATACAGCTTAATAAATGGTTGACTTGGCTAGTGGGTAGATGAGATAATGAAACTAAGAAGTCAGAGGATTATCCTGTGATGTTTCATAGGAGAGAAAGATACACTTCAGCCTCATTGGGCAACAGGTGTACAGTCAAACCCTTGAGCAAAATAGTCAGTGTACTGAGGTGTATTTGCCCTACCCTTCCTTCAAATGCATTCTTCCATTGGGTAAATGTGGAAGTCGACCCAAGTGGACGCACTGGCTGAGCTCATGAGACAGGCACTGGTCTCCACAAACTGGAGTTTGTGTCAAGGTAGGACTGGTCACTATTTTGGTAGCCAGCTATCAGTCAGTCAAGGGCCTGCAAACTCAAGCTTTTTTCATTCTCCAGATTTCTCTAGCCAGTTCTATCATCCCCCCCCCCTTTTTTTTTTTAAGTGAGCTCTGACTTACCTGTCACCTCCTCTTTTAACTTCTCCCTGAGGCCCTGGGCTACAGTTAAACACTCCCTTTTTTGTGTCCTCAAGGAACATTTCACATAACTCTAGCAGATTACCTTTAAAATCTTTGAAGTTACTTTTCTGTTGACAGCGCTTTTCCCCCACTGGGCTGAATCTATTGCCAGAGTCAAGGGCTTATTTTTTTTATAACTTTATAAATTTTTTTTATAACTTTATAACTCCAGCACATAGCAAAATGGCTGGTATTAAGTAAGCACTAAATAAATGCTGGCTGAATAACGCATGAATGAGTGAGGGAGTGAATGAGTGGTCTGATACAAATGGTCTCTCAATTCGCTTTCATCTATCTGTTCTATGGTATTTATGGAGTATTACCATTATATAACACTAAGCTCTGTGCCTTAAGGGGAAGAGTAGGGAGGAAAGTAAGCTCACCATTTTTGCTCCCCCTTGGAGATGGAAGAACTATGTAACACCCCTTCTTTCTCACTTTCTTTCTCTTTTTTCTTTTCTTTTTATTTCTTTGTTAAGGAAATGTGGCTGCTGACTGCATAGGTATGCTAAATCTTCCATCTAGGTAAGTGAACTCCAGGCAGGTCGAGTTAAGAACATTTGGAAAACTGGATAAGGCATGATAAGGAAGTATGGAAGCAGCTCTGTTCTTATCACTTAATATCACTCTACATGTATTTTTTTTTCCTCTGCCAGAGAAATACACAAAGGCAGATTTATCCAAGGCACTGGTGTATCAATGTTGTGTGTGTGTGTGTGTGTGTGTGTGTGTGTGTGTGTGTTTCTTATTTCTTCTGGTCCCTTAAGTAAAATATTTGAAGTCAGGACAGCTCAAGATCAAGATTACTCATTTGTTTGCCTGTTTTAGATGCTGGCTTATGTAAAAGGGTGTGACTGATGGAAATCTCTGGGCTCTCCAGGGGAAAACAAAAACCTGCATAGATTGAAAAAGCAATGAAACAGCCCATAAACAAAGAACCTCTCTTCTGGGTTCAAATACAAAGATACAGTTATTCTTAGAGTGTTAGCCTTTTCTTTTGCCCTTCTGAACCAGGAGATCAAGGTCAAATGCAGTAAAGAAAGCAAGATTCCCATACCAAATTTAACATGCTTCTTCCCTCTTCCCTGGGAGGGGTAGGGTATGGAGGTGGAGTAAAAAGGTCTAAAAGAAATTACACACCTGGGGTCAGCCTTGAGGCCCTCTTTGGAGTCTCTCAACCCTTTCTTTTCTTGTGGTTGCCCCACCATGAAAAATGTATCTCTGATGGTAGGGAAATCTTCCAGCAGGGCTCTCAGACTATTGCAGTATGCCATAATCTGACCCCGAAGAGCATAGTGAGACATACGGCAGTTGAACCTGAAAGTCAGAAGAGATGATGTCCATAAAGTCAATCGAAGTTATTCCATCTTTCTCAGAAGAATCTACTTCCCTAAAAGGTCTTTCAAAGATAACAGAGGACCTCATCAAGAAGAAAGTTCTATCCGGTTCATGTTGCTATTGCCTGAAAGCAGAGGCATGAACCTCTTCAAAGCATCTCCCGTCCTTCATTTCTGATACATGTCAGAGGATAGTTTGGTTTGGTTTTATCCAATAGAATTGTGTTTATTAAAAAACAAACCACCTAGTGATCCGAAGGGGCACGTGCACCCCAATGTTTATAGCAGCAATGTCCACAATTGCCAAACTGTGGAAAGAGCCTGGTGTCCATTAGCAGATGAATGGATAAAGAAGATGTGGTATAGATACACATTGGAATACTATGCAGCCATCAAAAATGAAATCTTGCCACTTGCAATGCTATGGATGGAACTAGAGGGCATTATGCTAAGTTAAATAAGTCAATCAGAGAAAGATAATTATCATGTGATCTTACTGATATGTGGAATTTAAGAAACAAAACAGAGGACCATAGGGGAAGGGAGGGAAAAATAAAACAAGATGGAATCAGAGAGGGAGACAAACCACAAGAGACTTTCCTTTTTTAAAAGATTTTATTTATTTATTTTAGAGAAGGAGTGAGAGAGAGAGATGAGAGAGCACACAGAGGGAGAAGCAGGCTCTCCACTGAGCAGGGAGCCCTATGCAGGACCCCATTCCAGGACCCTGGGATCATGACTTGAGCTAAAGGTCAACGCTTAACTGACTGAGCCACTCAGGCCCTCTTCCCTCCCCCCATAAGAGTCTCTTAATCATAGGAAACAAACTGAGGGTTTGCTGGAGGGGTGGGGGTGGGGGATAGGGTAACTGGGTGGTGGACATTAAGGGGGGCATGCGATGAAATGAGCACTGGGTCTTATATAAGACTGATGAATCACTGAACTCTACCTCTGAAACTAGTAATGCATGTTAATTAATTTCATTTAAATTAAAATAAATAAATAAATAAATAAATGTTCAGAAGGGAAAAAAATCAATTAAAAAATTAAGAAAACCACCTGACTCATTGTCTGGATTTCTACAGAACACAGCAGTTCATTGAATTCAGGGTCAGAGAAATCAGCATATGTTGTTCACATACACCATACTTACTTCTGACAATATTCAACTATAACATCTCTCTTGACTTTGCCAACTTCATCCTATAATAAGAGAGAATGACAGTTCTTCTATTAGATGGTTGGCTATAAAAACTCTCCAGCCTAGTACATGTGTACAAACATATAGCAAACTTTAAGTAGGAAAGGGCCACACAGTTGAGATATTCTCTCTGAAGGCCAACTTGTTGAGAAATACTCCTCCATGGTTCTCTCCCACTCCTGCATCCTTATTGAGTAGCCAAGAATGCATGGCCCTGACCACTCTTTACCTGGGCCATTTCTCATGGTTCTGTTTACAAAGAGCAACATTGAAGGATGGGTAATTCTCCCTCCAGGAAAAATGGCAAGCTTGCCATAAAAAATGGAGGCTTCCTCAAGCTCAGTGTCTTTCGACTGGGACAAAAACCCACTGCACACATCTGGTCTTCTCCATGTTGCCCCCTTGAGACTTGGGAGGCAAAGAGAACTGATATAAACATAAAGGTCATGTCACCTGCTCTGCTGTGAGTCATAAATTCTTTGTCTCTGATCTAGGAGTCTTGTCTTTTAATCTGATGGCATTGGATAATCCTGAAGATCAGTTAATGAACTATAAAATTTTTCACTGGGTCAGTACTTTTTGAATATAGTAGTAAAAAAAGGTAATTGAATATTTCAATTACTTATTATAAGGAGTCCTTTACCTCCATTATTGCTCAACGGTAGTCTAGAAGTCTGGCCCCCTCACATCCCATTTGTAGAACTGGATTTGGGAAATTTAAGTCTTTCCTTTTTAGTCACAGAGAGCGAGAAAACTTAGAGATTGTAAATCTGTGATTTCTCTCCCAAATAACAATGTGTTAGTCTAATGACTTTCTCCTCAAAAAATTAATGAATCCATATTCACAAAATATAGCAATACTTTGAACTGATTAAAGGTTTGAATTTTATATTTCCCAACAGATTAGGCTAGTTTAAAACCCTTAAGTAGAAACATGTCACTAATATCTGGAAAATCAGCTAACACAAGAATTAGATAGTGAGAGCCCTTGCTCACATTATCTAAACCCCCTGAACATCTGTGGGTCACTCGAGAGTGGGCTAATGTTCCAGAGCAGGTGCTGAAACTAGTTCCATTTCGAAAGTGACAAAATAAAATGTGGTCTTGGAAAAAAATGTGCATATTTTTAAAACTCAACTACAATTAGCTCGAATTACTTCCTTTCTATTTCTTATTGAATTCCCTTTTACAGTTATTTAAATTTTCAACAGTCCTATCCAAATAGGCTGAAAGCAAGAGATTACAAGTTAAGAATTTTTATTGGTTCAAATGTACAAGATAACGAGAGCTTCAGGGAGCCCTTCTCACTAAACTCACAAGGCTCTTCATTCTGTCGGCCATGGTTTGTTTCCTGAGGAGGAAGGCGTTCAGCATCATGTCCCGCAGCCCCACCTTTTCTAGTTGAATGGACACAAAAGCCTCTGGAGCCCTGACAAGTGAACAGAGACATCTCAGCCCAAGGCAGGAAGTAAGTGGACATAGAATAAGAAGACTACACAAAAGCTCCCTGGAGGACAGGAAACCTAGGGCTGAGTACTGGGCATTGCAAAAGGAGAACAGATGTTTGTCTCCATGGTTCTCATCTTCTTCATATTTGATTCTATTCACTGGGGATGGTGATGTGTCACCACCCTTCTTGGGGTCCCCATGTGTCTGGAGCATGTATCAGTAGTCCCTCTTCTACCCCAACTTCATAGCCTAGCTCAGTGTTTGTACTACCCAGGTCCCTTTGTGCCCTCCTGGGGCTTCTACTGCAGGGGTTTCTAGATTGTAGTGGCCTCTCAAGGGTCCTCTTGGCTAGACGTATTGGTCTTACATCTTTCATCCACATGTTGGGAATGGGAATTTAGGGTATTCAAACTCTGGTCATATGTCAGATTAATGATATCTTGAGTAGTAGAGTAGTTTTGCTTGTTCGTTTTTTTTTTTTTTCCATTTTAAATTAGCCAGAATTAAATTAAACTGTTACAGGAAATACTCAAGATATTTATTATAGAATACAAATATCTCTCTTTTTCTGTCATGGTAGAAAGAGATCGGGACATCATAGGACATTCTTGATTTATAGTCATCTCTCGGCAGAGGTTGTAGCTCTCTGATAAGGCATCACCTTATTATCCTAAGCATTGGTAAAACCCTTGTTGAAAGAGTGAGGGTAATTCTATGCTTTTCAGTTTAAGATAAACATGGAAGACTTGGAGAGGCCCATATTCTTCTTTCTTATGTTCTGTCTGTTGGGTTTGAAAAATAGAGAGAGATGGAAGACAAAGGGGAGACAAAGAGAAGGGAGAAGGGAGGAGAAAAGGGGCTGAAGCATGTACCAGTAGTGACTCTCCATAGACCATATACTAGAAGGAGTTGAGCCTTCTCAGTGTTCATACAAGGTCTTCATACGAGGTCTTAAAAATTAAACACATGCTGGTCATTTTGGGAATTTAGGCATCCTTTAATCCCCTAACACTACATTATTGATTGACTTAAAGAAGACACCTTTGTTATTTTTAAACAAACCTTTAGGGTAGTACCTTTTGGTAGCCTGGAATCTTTCTGACAGGTGAGTAAGGGTGTCTGGAACTTTTGGACTTGGGGCTACCGGTGCATTCTCTATGTCATTCACAATTCTGGAATTTCTTCTTCTGGCTGGACCCATTCCACCATGATTTCTCAGATCTGAACTTATTTCCTAAAATGTTTTAAACCAAAGTGAATTAAGTTTCTTGGATTTGTAAGTCCTGTAGTATTGACCTCAAAATGCCCCAGACACGGAGTAGGGATGAGTTGGAGTGGAAGAGAAAGACGAGAAGCAAAACAGTGGGGAGGAGAGGAGAGAGTACGAGAGGGAAGGGAAGAGAGTATTTGCACCATGTAGGGGTGAGGCAGTAGCGTAACTATTTCTAGAATAAAGTGCAGTAGTCTAAATTGCCCTGAAAAAAAATTCTTCATTCTACAAGAGAGCTAGTTGGAGTGCTCTGTATAGAGTGGCCTCTCAAGAAATACTGTTGATGGACTTCAAGGCTGCAAGATCTGAAAAACTGAGACAGGGTGCCCACTGCGGTTCAGCCTAAGCAAATGGCGACAGGCTCCGTATGCTGTCCTGAACAATGTAATGACAAAGGGAGGGGACAAGAGGGTGTAGAAGAAAAACTGTCTATGGTGTTTTGTTGTGGTAGCCTAGGTGGACTGATACAGGAGCAATAAATGCACACTGTTTCTATCCTTCCGTCACCATCTCACTCCTTAACTCGGACAGCCTTGCTTTCAAGCTAGTCTTGCTTTCAACCCCATTAGAACTGCTCTGCCAGTCAACAATGAGCTTTTGAGAATGTAAATGGCCTCATTCTAATCCCTGCTCTTCCCATTCTTCCCTCTACATTTATCTACCTATCTACCTATCAACTTTCAACTTTTTTCTTTTTTCCTCTTCTTTTAAAAATAATAGCTTTACTGAGATATAACTGACATTTAATAACCAGCACATATTTAAGTTTTGGCATATGTATACAACTATGAAATCTGCAATCAGAATAATGACCATCCCATCCACCCAGTCCCCCTTCTCAAAAAAAGGTAATTGAATATTTCAATTACTTATTATAAGGAGTCCTTTACCTCAATTATTGCTCAGTGGTAGTCTAGAAGTCTGGCCTCCTCACATCCCATTTGTAGAACTGGATTTGGGAAATTTAAGTCTTTCCTTTTTAGTCACAGAGAGGGAAAAAACTTAGAGATTGTAAACCTGTGATTTCTCTCCCAAATAACAATGTGTTAGTCTAATGACTTTCTCCTCAAAAGTGGTCAATAACAGTCAACCACTGTTCTCTGCTTTCTCCAACCATAGGTTAGAATGCATTTTCTAGAATTTTATATAAATGGAGTAATTTTTTATATAAATGGAGTAAATTTATATAATGCAGTAGGTACTCTTTTTTGTATGGTTTCATCCATATTGCTGTATCTCACTAACTCATTTGTTTGTATTGCTGAGTAGTATTCCATTATATGGATACACCACAAGTTGTTTATCTGTTCACTTGATGAAGGACATTTGGGTTCTTTCCAGGTCTTGGCTATTTTAAATAAAGCTGCTACAAACATCTGCGTATGTTTTCATATGAACATGTGTTTTCATTTCTCTTGGGTAAATACCCAGGAGTGGAATGGCTGGATTATATGGTAAGTGTATGTTTGAGTTTTTAAGAAACTGTCAAAATGCCTTGCAAGGTGATTGACCACTTGGCATTCCCTTCAGCAGTGTATGAGAGTTCCGTATCTTCCACATCCCTGCCAACACTCAAAACGGGTCAGTCTTTTTAATTTTAACCATTCTAATGGGTGTGAAGTCGTTTCTCACTAGGGTTTTAATTTGCATTTTCCTAACAACTCTAATTTCTCTAATAACTAAAAAGGTGTGAAACACCTTTTTATGTGCTTATTTACCATCTGTACATCTTCTTTGGTGACTCATTTCTTCCTGAAACTCTCTTCTCCTTTGGCTTTGGTAGCAGTCTACAATTTTGTTCTCTCCCTGTCTCTCATCTCTTTCCTTTCCTCCTCCCTTCCCTCATTTCCTCTTATTTCCTTTCCTTGTCTCCATCATTTACTGCTCCTTCTTACATCATCAGGCCTCTTCTTGTCCCACCCTTGTAGGAGAGCAATATAAACACACACACACACACACACACACACAGTATTTCCATCTATTCACATACATTACTACATGTTCATATATTACTATACATATTCACATATTCATTCATATATATAGCCCTAATGTCTTCCTATTCCTGCTCTTGCTCCAACGCAGTGACCTTAAACATTTGTTTTTTGAATGGATCTTAGGAACTTATAATACTTTCACTCTCCATTTCAATAAGAATAACCTCACTTATATCTATTTTATATATTAGTATTCTTTTCAAGATTAAAGGAATTGAATGTAGAATTCCTTATGTCAACCATGTATGAAAATCACCAGTTGTGGTCAAGCTGGGCTCTTCATTTTCGGTAGTACCCATCTGCCCTTTCTTGTTCCCAAGCACGAGTTATCTGAGGGCTCTTCTCCTTGCCTGTCAAAAAGCTCATCCTTCAGGTTTTCCTAAATGCCCACTCTCTGCGCTGCTCTTCCTGGTTCCCCAGATGTGACCTTTCTTTTTCTTTAAATTCCTTCTATAGCTTGTTGAACCTCTTTTATGACTTGTGCTTAAACCACTTGTGAGCCTGCCCCCCTTCTATACACTGGACTCTAAATTCCTCAGGAGCATGAACTGTGCCTCAGTATAATCTGATGAGCGTAACTTATAGGAGGGACTGAATTAAGGTTTTGAGGATTGAGATTTTTTTAAAAATCAATATAACTTACTCTATCCTTATTTTCTACTTCAGCATTTAATTTCTATGGGAGTTACTACCTGGCAGTAGAAGTGAGGAATGAGTATTCTTGAGAATTCTATTTGAATTCTCCTATTAACATGAAGAATAGAAATAGATAAATAGAGGTTGGCAAATCTAATAAGGGTTAAATATAGTGGGCTGCATAGAATCTATAAGACTTAATGTTAAAAGACCACCTGGAGAGTTGATTTCCTAAAACCATGATTAATTTTACTGGTGAACATACATGCACATGCGAACTAGACTGTTGTTTTAAAAAGTGGGGAAAATCCTTATGAACTGATGTGGAGTGATTTCTAGGATATACTGCTTAGTGAAAAAACAAAGTCCCAAAGAGTATATGTAAATAAAATTCAAAACTCTTTCATGATAAAATCATTCAACAAACTAAGAATAGAGAGAAATGTCCTCAGCCTATAAAAGGCATCTCAGAAAATCCCATAATTAACATCATAATTAGTGGTAAAAATGTAAAAGCTTTCTCCCCAAGATCAGGAATAAGATAGTAATACCCACTCTTGCCATTTCTATTTAGCTTTTAACTGGATTGTCTAGTTATGGCAATTAGACAAGGAAATGAAAGAAAAGGAATCTAGATTGGAAAGGAAGAAGTGAAGTTATTTCTATTTGCAGATAACATGATCTTGTGTATAAAAAGTCCTAAGGAGGAATGCCTGGGTGGCTCAGTCAGTTTAGCATCTGCCCTCAGCTCAGTTCATGATCTCAGGATCCTGGGATTGAACCCTGTGTCGGTCTCCCTGCTTAGTGGGGAGTCTGCTTCTACCTCTACCTCTGCCCCTTCCCCTACTGCTTGTGCGCTCTCTCTCTCTCTCAAATAAATAAAGTATTTTATTTTTTAAAAGATTTTTATTTATTTATTTTGAGAGAGAGAGAGACAGACAGAGTGAGAAAGAGCATGAGGGGGGAGGTCAGAGGGAGAAGCAGACTCCCCATGGAGCTGGGAGCCTGATGTGCGACTCGATCCCAGGACTCTGGGACCATGACCCAAGCCAAAGGCAGTTGTTTAACCAACTGAGCCACCCAAGCACCCAAATAAAGTCTTTTTAAAAAAATCCCAAGAAATATATACATACATACAAGTAAACTATTAAAACTAATAAACTATAGTTTAGTCAGGATACAAGATCAATACACAAAAACAAATGGCATTTCTATATATTAGCAATAAACATTCTGAAAATGAAATTAAGAAAACAATTCCATTTATAATAATAGAATAAAAAATAAATATTTTGGAATTAATTTAACAAAAGAAGTATAGAACTTGTACACTGACAACTACAAAATACTGTTGAAAGAAATTAAAGACATAAATAGAGAGACATCCATGTTCATGGATCAGAAGACCTAAGATGGCAATAGTATTCAAACTCATCTATAGATTCAATCCAATCCCTGTCAAAGTCTCAAATGTTTGTGTGTGTGTGTGTGTGTGTGTGTGTGTGCAGAAATTGACAAGCTGATCCTAAAATTCATATAAAAATGCAAGGGTCTCAAAATAGCTAAAGCCATCCTGAAAATAGGAGAACAAAGTTGGAGGACTCACATTTCTCAATTTCAAAACTTAATACAACTTACAGTAATCAAAACGGCAGGGATAGTAACATAAAAATAGACATATAGAACAATGGACTAGAATTCAGTGTCCAGAAATACACTCTTACATTTATGGTCAATTGATTTTTGACAAAGGTGTCAAGATAATTCAATGGCGAAAGATGAGTTTTTTCAACAAATGGTGCTGGGACGACACACCGTGTGCCAAAGAATGAGGTTAGACCCTTTCCTCACACTATGTACAAAAATTAACCATAAATGAACATAGACCGAAATGCAAGACCTAAGCTCTCAGAAGAAAACAGAGGAGTAGACCTTTGTGACTTTGGATTCAGCAACAATTTCTTAAATATGACACCAAAAGAATAAATGACAAAAGAAAGACTGGATGAATGGAACTCATCAAAATGAAAAAGTTCTGCTTCAAAGGATACCATCAAGAAAGTGAGAAGATGGCCCTCAGAATGGGAGAAAATATTTGCAAATCATATACTTGGTAAGTATACATATACTGATACTTGTATTCAGAATACATAAATAACTTATAATTCAATAATGAAAAGAAAAATTTTATTTTATATAAAAGGGAAAGAATTTGAATAGAAATTTCTCTAATGAAGACATATAAGTGGCCAATAAGCATATGAAAAGATGTTCAATGTCATTAGTAATTAGAGAAATGCAAATTAAAAACCACAATAAGATAGCATTTTACTCCCAATAGGAGGGCTAAAATAAAAAGAGAGAGACATTAACAAGGGTTAACAAAACTCAAAACATATGTCCTTGTAAAAACCTACACACGAATGCTCACAGTCGCCTTATTCATAATGGCCAAAAAGTAACAGAACCCAATATCTGCCAGCTGATGAATGGATAAATAAAATGTGATCTCTCTATATAATGAAATGTTACTTATCAGTAAAAAGGAACGAAGTCCTGATTCTACATTCTACATCATGGATAAAACTTGAAAACATGCTAAGTGAAAAAAATCCAGATTCAAAAGACTGTATGTTGAATGATTCCATTTATGTGAAATGTTCAAAATAGGAAAATCTATAGAGCCAGAAAGTAGATTACTGTTTGCTGCGGGCTGAGGGAAGGGGGTCCAATGGGAAGTGACTACTAATGGGTAAAGGATTTCCTTTGAAAGTGATAAAGCAATGATCTGGAATTCGATAGTGATGAAGGTTATGAAATATAGTGAATTATATACTTTAAAGGGGTAAATTTTATGTTATGTAAGTTAGATCTCAATGACAACCACAGAAATCTGGGGGGAAATGGGTTATACATTGTGTCTTACCTTTTGTAGAAAAAAGAAGGGACAAATGTCTCCGTTTACTTTTGCAAAAAGCAATGCAGGAAGAACAAAACAGAAAACAAGAAAGTCAGGAATCTCCAAAGGGTCGACATGGAGGAACAAGACGTTTTCTGCTGCATGAGTCTAGCTAGCCAATATTACAGAGTAACACACAAAGAAAAAATTGTTAGCAAATCACTAAAAATTAAGAGACTCAGTAAGGATCTGGTCATGTGTTGACCTCACATTAGGAAAGAAGGAAAGGAGATAAAATGATAGAAAAGAGGGAAGAAAGAGAAGGAAGCGGAGGAGGCGCAGAAGGAAAGAAGGGGGGGCAGGCTAAGGGGAAGATGGGGTGGAAGGGGTACCCTGGCATCTGCTGTCATAGTGGTAGCATGTCTCAGGTTTCTCTAGATAGGCTGACCTTTGCATCAGCAGGAAAGCCCCACCGGGGCATGGGATCGGAGGATGCCTGCTGGACAGCCACCATCAAGGCATTTTTCTGAGCTGCTTGGCATGCAAGGGTCACTTGCATATTTTCCACTCCTGAATGGGATAAGAGCTGAAGGAAGAAAATGTGAAAGGTATTAGGAATTTCTGCCATAAAGAAAGAGATGAAGTAGAGGATTTGAGATGACCACTTCTTCAACATGTAAACATAGGAATCAAACTGCCCGGTGAGCTGAGATCCTTGCTCCTTCTCGGCCACAGGACTGAATTTGGTCTCTCTCTAAGCACCATTTCATCCCAGGAAGGCACCCTCCTGGCCCGATTTGCCCTGTAGCTGGACACCATCAGGTTTCTAGTCAGAAAAGGATGAGTAGGCTCTGATGAACTAGCACACGTGCCCAGTGGCAGCCTTATAAAAACCGCCAAGAGTAGATTAATGTTTAGAAAATCCACACACAGGCGTGCCTTGGTGACTCGGGTCAGTTAAACATCGTACTTTGGCTCAGGCCATGATCTTGGAGTCCTGGGATTGAGTCCCGAAGTAGGCTCCACACTCAACAGGGAGTCTGCTTGTCCCTCTCCCTCTGTCCTTCCCCCACCCCCACTCATGCTTTCTCTGTCTCTCAAATAAATAAAATCTTTAAAAAAAAATTCAAAAAGTAAAAAATACACAAATACAAACCTACACATACATGCACAGGAGCAAAGAAATTCATTTAAGTGGAAGGGGTAAAATACCAGCACCAAATTTAAGAAGATTAGATAAAAGCTCCAATAACAGGTGCATTTTAAAAACCTGGCACGAAGATGGTTCACAACATGTGCTTCCTTTTAAAACCTAACAGAAGTTATTGCAAGCCATGGTGCAGGCTCTAGGGTTCAAACCAGACCAATATGCACAACAAATAAGACCAGGCGATCATCATTATTTATGAGCTGGAAACTTTTTTTCTACATGGGATCCAAACATATGAATTAAATATGATTTTTAAAGAAATACGTAAGCAAATTGCTTAATTTTACTTTAGTTTTCTTTTAAAAAAAATTTACCTTAAGGATGGCTTCCTTTGTATAAAAGCTGAACTTGCCAACCTGGTTATCTTCTACCTCAGAGATGGCTAAGACAAGGGTGGCAGGAGCATATCTGCAAGAAGAAACATGACATTGTTCTGTTGTTCTGTGCCGTTAGTCAAGAGATGCTCTTTCTGATGGGACCAAATCGTATGCAATCAGCTCTGAGACATCCACAATAATACCAACTACAGATATTACACAATACTTGATATTTCTGCCCAAAGACTGAAGGGCTCTGGGGTCTTTTCAATCCTTACGGGACTTGATCTCCCTGAAGTTTCCTTGTGGTGACCATGGACTCCAAATTCTTTTCTCTTGATCCCAATTCTACTGTTTTATCCTGTTTCTCTTTGTACCTTCGACCTCATGTCCGCAGGCTCTTCACTAACTTAAGCCCTCTGTCCACTCCCTAAAAGCTGTCCAGTTCTTGCTGTCTTCCATTGCCCCAATAATTTTCTAAATGTTCTTTGCAACCATGTTTATGCCTTGGGATATGGTCCTTTGTCCATACCTATGAGATTTGGTCAAGTAATTTAGTATCTATGAACCTTGGTTTCTTCATTTGTAAATGGGAGATATCACCTATCTCATAGGGTTAAGGCAAATATTAAATGGGATAATATGCATGAACATGATTTTTAAAATGTAAGCTACTATGCTCATGTTTGATATATGTTGTTATAACAGTACTCCAAAGTGGCAACTTTAAGGAATTAACATACATAAAATAAATGCAAACTCAAGAGACAAGATCCTTGGATGCATAAACCTTCCCCTGGTAACTCAGAAGGCTCCCAGATCTTGTAGGAGTGTTGGGTCATTGTTGGGAGAACCAATCACAGCTTGACCAGGTCACAGATGATTTGGGCACTCTGTGCTGATTGGTTGATTCCAGTTGAACAAAAATATGCCCTATTTCACAACAGTGTAGAAGTCCAGCTCAAGTAGGAGGCCCTTGAAGAGCCAGAGAATTAGCTTGGCTCCAGGTTGGAGACCTAGTTAGCCTCATCTGAGCCCAATCACCCTTCCTGCCTTCTGTGAGACATGTATATATCCTCATGATAAATTCTCTTTTTGGTTTAGCTAGTGCGACAGGTTAGATTAGGAAATATTTTGCCTCCGGGGGACATTTGGAAATGCCTGGAGACATCGGAGATTGTTATAGTTGGGAAGGAGATGTGTTACTGGCATTTAGGAGTTAGTGATCAGGGGTCCTGATAAACCACTTCTGCTGCACAGGACAACCTCCTCTAAGAAAGAGTTATTCAGCCCCAAATCTTGATAATACCAAGGTTGAGAAATTCTATTCATATTCTATCATTCTAACCTTCTCCATTTCAGCTCATGGTCTTTTTGGAAAAGAGAGGAGTCCTTTAACGTATTAACACATCAAAGTTACATTTTGAGCACTAAGCCACACTAGCAAAACAAAGGTGACTTTTCCCCCTTGAAGTCATCTTTGCTTTCCTTGGGGTGGGGTCAGTACCAGGAATCTCCAGGGACAGAGCTTGGACCCTCAGGGGAAGGACAGACTAGAAGAAAAGGAGAGAATAGGGAGATAGAGGTTTCTTCTCAGCACACATCAAAGGCTGACTCTGCCCAGAGGAAAAGGATTCTTTTCCCAACTAAGTAGATTCATGATCTGCCACTAGCCAGAGTGTTTTCTTTCCAGCAACCGGCTAAACCTATGGGGCATGAACAAGTTTCACTGCTTTGAGTCCGCTTCTGCTGCTGGCTAACGAAAGAGTCAGACTGAGATATTGCCATGCATGTTAGATTCGTACATGATATTAGAGTTTCAAGGAAACAGCTGCTCAAAAAATTTGACTGACTTCTTTCTCATTCCAGGGAAAGTGAGAAGCAATCTGGACTTCTGGTCCATGCTTCTTGCCCCATGAGACAAACCCTCCCACTCCCTTATACCCAAAAGCAACACGGTCAACCTGGGCAGTGATTGAGCCTGTGATTCTATCTTACTTGAGCTCTCTGATCCAATTCTTCCATTAATCAGTGTTTTTCAATTCAATTATCCCCTTTCACTGAGCTCTCCCCTGACCCTTAGTAAAGAAGAAAAAAGAAATGGCATCATGACAGATGGAATATAAGAGAGGGAATTTGGAAATAAAGTTGTATTTGTGTGCCAGTGGTGATAGAAATTATTTTTCACTGGCCGTTCATTCTACCACTACATTATTTTCACTTTGACCTTTTCAAGACTCACCTGTCCACTTGATCACTGTCCTCCAGCAGAGAGGTAATAAAGACAGGAGGCGGGTGGTCCACTTTGTCTTTGAGTGATGCAAATTCAAAGTGAATGGGCCTCAGATACAAATGGAACTCTTCAAAACCCATCTCCCATGCCAGTTCCTTATAGAGACTAAAGGTGGGGGGTGGTTAGATAAAGAACCAAGAGCATTTGCTATTATTTTCCACTAAAAGAAAAGTAAGTGATAAGAAAACCCAAAAAATCTGAATAAGCACAAAAGTAAAAGTCAAAACAAGAGTAAGCCAAGTCCAGTATAAAGTGAATGAGTCATAAAGGTCTTGAATCCACTTTACACTATGACAGACAGTTAAATATAGTAGTTAACGTAGGAGGAGATATGCTTGGGCACTTCCTCAACTCTCATTTCCTGCAAGCTGGCTTCTGTCTTCAGAGTGCTCATGGGGTCACCCATACTGCTTTCAATACAAGGCTCACTATTTTCTCTCAGAGCTCTTTACAGCTGGTAACTGTCCTCTCTTTGAGGAACATCTTTGTTCTCTTGGATCCAGGGTCTCTACACTCCTACGTCATGACCACTATCACTCAGTCTTCATTGGCTTCTCTTCTTCCTCTTTTATTTTCAAATCCTAGTATTTCCTGGGGTTTTAAAACCTGGTCCTCTTCTCATCTTTTCTGTCCCCTCCTTGGGGAGTTCGTCTTCCAACCCTGAGCCCTAATGATCACCCCCTAGTATAAGAACTTGTGAGCCTACCTCTGTCCTGTCCTCTGTCTGAGCTCTGCTCCCACATTTACATGGCTTGCAGTAAGGCCCTGTTCAGATGCCCCTCTGGCAGTTCAGCCTTAAGAGTCTAGAATGCCTCCCCACCCCCTACACCCACATTTTAACACATTTCTCCATTTTGAAAAGTTGATACATTAAGGCTGAATTCAAAGGGCACCTTTATTAGTTTGCTAGGCTCCTGTGACAAAGTACCATAAACAGAGATTTGTCTCACAGTTCTGGAGGCTAGAAGTCTGGGATCAAGGTGTTGGTAGGGTTGTTTCCTTCTGAGGGCCATGAGGGAAGGATCTGTTCCAAACCTCTCTCCTTGGCTTACACATGGCCGTCTTCTGCTTGTGTCTTCAAATCATCTTCCTTCTTTGCATGTCTGTTTCCAAGTTTCCTCCTCTTAAAAGAACACCAGTCATATCGGAAGAGGGCCCACCCTAATCATTTCATTTTAACTTGATTCCCTCTGTAAAGACCCTACCTTCAAGTGAGGTGACATTCTGAGGCACTGGGGATTAGGACTTGAACACACGAACCTGCCAGGGGACACAGTTCATCCCTCAACAGTGCCTCTTTTATGAAGTTTTCCTTGATCCACTTATAAAGAATGAAAAAATATATTTTCTGAGTTCCTATAGTATTTTGGTTGTATGACTAAAATATCATATTAAGGGCGCCTGGGTGGCTCAGTGGGTTAAGCCGCTGCCTTCGGCTCAGGTCATGATCTCAGGGTCCTGGGATCGAGTCCCGCAAGGGGCTCTCTGCTCGGCAGGGAGCCTGCTTCCCTCTCTCTCTCTCTCTCTCTGCCTGCCTCTCCATCTACTTGTGATTTCTCTCTGTCAAATAAATAAATAAAATCTTTAAAAATAATAATAATAAAATAAAATATCATATTAAACTGTGGTAGAACTAACATTTAAATTGTGAGCTCCCTGAAAACAAGGATCAAAAATTATGGGCCGGCAGTATCATAAAAGTTAATAAATATCTTAACTTATAGTTTGAATTCTGCTTCTAGTACTTTCTAGTTATGTGATCTTGGGCAAATACTTAACTTTCTGAGCCTCTACTTCCTTTCTGGTAAAATACTAATAAGGATATTCTGGAAATTCAATGAATGAATACACATAAAGTCCCCAGTACAGACCCTGGCCATAGCAGGCCCTCAGTAATGGTTGGTGGCAGATGACTGGACCCTGTAGGTCTGTATGGCATCTCATGAGGACTAGAACATAACTCATACATGTTTGCAACAGACCCTTTAACTCCATATCTTTCCTGCTCATAGAACATGTCCACTTGGATGTCTTCCCATCCACTACACACTCATACCTTAAACTTCATTCTTCAATCTCTCTGTCTCTCCTTCTTGAATCTTCCAAACCTCTGCAGGCCTGGATACTGTCACTGACTCCTCCCTCACCTCCCTCTAGTCTCTCTATTGCTTCTGCTCTGCTATTCAACCTCATCATAATTAAGAGCAAATCCAGTAAATACTCAGAGGGACCGTGTAGGTCAGGCCTCATACCGGGTGATGGGATATCACAGGAAGCAACATGGACACTGTTTTTGCAACCAGAGAGCTTACACCAGCAGGAAAACTGATAAACCAGTTTTAAGCATCTAACTAAAAGGCAGTGTACTGAATGGAGGGGAAGCCCAGGTGCTGGGAAGAGGGCCTAGCCTAGCTGAGTGGTCAGAGAGGCATGTAGGGTGGCCTGGGTGGAGAAGGAAGAAGTGAGCAAAATGGTCATTTCAGCCATTTAGAAAGCTCACTCTGGCTGCCCTGGAGCACCAAGGGAACAACACTTATAGACAGGGAAACCTGTGGTCTGCTCTCCCCCACCTAGATCCGTAGTCCCCCTACTGACCGAGCTAAGTGTACACTCTCCAGACTCATTTCTATTAGCCGGTGGCGGAGGGTCACAAGTTCCAGAAGTTTCGAAAATGTCTCCAGGAGCTGCACAGAAGAACCTTGGCTTTGGTTCTGTCCTTCGTCTGCAGCAGACTGGAGAGCAAGCAGACCTATCTCCTCCAGGAGAAAGGGATCTCCCATTACTTTAGCTGAAAACAGCTGGAAGAAAACAAAAGCACTTTTAAAAACTTAAAAAAGAAGTTCGTACATTAAGAAAAACGCTGTAGGTGGCACAGCCTCTGGACCCCGATTTCCCGGGTTCAAGTCCTAGCACTGCCACTTATAAGCCTGTGTAATTTTGCTGTCTCTCAGTTCCCTCATCTGTAAGGGGGGATAAGAATAGTAACAGTAGCTGAGAGGAACAAGTAGATAATAAATACCTAATAGAACTGCTGGGAAAGTTTAAGTGATTAATATATACAAAAGTGCCTGGTACATAGCATTCACTGTTATCATTGTTA
This sequence comes from Mustela nigripes, assembly GCF_022355385.1. NCBI lineage: Eukaryota > Metazoa > Chordata > Mammalia > Carnivora > Mustelidae > Mustela > Mustela nigripes. The sequence goes on along the minus strand of NC_081561.1, from coordinate 127,419,998 downwards.
TAAATATTTTAAGCCAAAATAAAGAACAGAAGTAGAAATCCCTGATATTTTCCAAGTATTTTAGAGGCCAATAATAATAACAATTTCCTCTTCTAACTGCAGTTTCAAAATTTCTACGTGTTTTCACATACATTACCTCATATCTATCTTCACAAGATCCCCCATGAAGCAGGAACCACAGATGCCATGATTTCCATTTCATCAGTGAAAAATCTGAAGCAACACTGCAACTTTCCAAGGTCACACAGCAGTACCAAGAGTAGATGTACACTTTCTGATTCCAAGTTCAGTAGTTTTACAATATGCTAAGCTTCCTTTACAATGTCCTCGTGGAAGAGCCAGCCCTGGGCAATTTTTGAAATAACCTCATTGTTCTTTAACTCCCTCCTGGCATGGTTGGCTCTTCTGCTCTGATGTCTGTGGTACCCTCCCCTTACTCCCAGCAAGGACCCAGTTGGGGGCCCCACATCTGCCTTTCCTGGCTCGGCTCCCTAAGGGTGCACCGGCTCCCTTATCTGTCCACTCATCTATCATAGGCCTGTTCTACTTGAAGATGCAATTTCTCAATTCTTGGAGTCTTCCAAAGTGATAAAGAAATGCAGAAGACATGCAGAAACTCAGAAGACATGCAGAAACTAATTTCTGCATGTCTTCTGAGGGCAATACCTGCTCCATTTTTTGACCTAATGCAAAAGGTTAATCTGAGGATTTATCATTTCTGGATACAAATTTGAACCCACTTTAAAAATAATAATAATAATAGTTAAAACTGGCATGGCATCAATGGGAAACTACACAGGTATCTCAAATATTCACTATGAGTTATAAGAGAATTTAAAGTACATTTAAAAGATCTGGTACCATAATACAATGTGAAAAGAATCTGGAATAACTGGTAGTATGATACCTGACTGGTAATTTTGGAATTTTGAGCCATACCCTCCTTCATGCCCCCGCCCCCGTGTCTCCAGGTAGAATACTAAAGAAGTTAAATATTTTTAAAATGAAATCAAAACCCTAGGAAATTAGAAAAAAGTAAGACATATAACATCTGGGTAACGATTTGCTTTCTGGATTTAGGAAGATAGACGAAGTCACACAGAAAAAGATCAACAGGGAGCACCTGGGTGGCTCAGTGGGTTAAAGCCTCTGCCTTCAGCTTGGGTCATGATCCCAGGGTCCTGGGATCGAGCCCCACATTGGGCTCTCTGTTCAGCTCTCTGCTCTCTCTACCTGCTTGTGATCTCTCTCTCTCTCTCTGTCAAATAAATAAATAAAATATTTTTTTAAAAAAGAAAAAGATCAACAGATTTTTTTCTATAAGAAAATAAAAAAATAAAAAGACTAATAGGGAGAAATATTGCAGAAAATATGATAGACAAAAGAGTTAAGGCTTTCATTTAAGGGAGCTCATGTAAGTGGACAGGAATGACATTAGGATTCTAAGAGATAAATAAGGGAAAGAACAGAAGAGTCACAAAAAATACAATTTGTAACAAGACTTTTGGAAGGATATTTAGTCTCAACAAATACCAAGGAAATGAAAACTAACAGTGCAATGCCAACAGTGCAATGTTACGTATAGAGAGAGATAGATATATTTATACTTATATAAATATATATAGACTTTATATGCTTACACCTAATACTGTATAATATAGCATAATTGGTATTCTTTTAAATTATTGGTGGCATTTCAATATTCCAAATTGCATCCAAAAACTTAAATTTTGTTCCAGTGATTCCATTTCTAAGAATGTATCAAGGAATTGATTTAAAATATGGAAAAATCTGTAAGCATGGAGATGTACCTTATAACATTTTTAATAATAATGAAAAATTAGAAACGACTTGAATGTCCAACAATAGGGAAATAGTTGGATAAGTTGTGATTCATCCCTTGAGGGAATTATACTCATAAAGGTGAGTATAAAGACTAGATAGCAGTATGGAAAAATATATAATACAATGTTAACTAAGGAAAACAGGGGGTAGGGTATGAAGGATATGATTATAACTATGTTAACACCCATTTGAAGAAGACTTGAATTCAGAAAAATTGTGAATTTTTTGTGAATTGTGAATTTATTGTGAATGCATTTGAGTGATTATATTTAGGGTAATTTTTTTTTTTTTTTTGCTTTTTGCTTTTGCTAAAATTCTGGTTATTTTTGATCAATTCAAAACTAATTAAAGTAAAATAAAATTTTAGTTTGGGCAGGAGGGAATAGGAGGCCAAGGCAGACACATGGAAGGGATATTTTTTTGCAGCTAGGGCCCTTAAAAGTTCTTTCATCATAAAGTATGTACCCACACAGAGTAAGGTCAAATTGGAACCCAGGCTCAACTGTGATAGCCTTAACAGAAAAAGAAAAGAATTAAAATCTAACTACAAACGCCAGGTAAATCATTAGGCCCCAGTTTGAACCACAGAACATTAGAGCTGAAAGGGACTTTAGAGACCATCAAGCTCACTTGCATCCTCATCTCCTCAAATACACAAACATAATGTTAGAAAATAGGAAAGGGAAGCTCAGAGAGGCTAAGAGGCATGTTCAGAGTCACACAGGAAATTAATGGCAGGGCTGAGCTTGAGTCTAGGTCCCTGACTCCTCACTCAGTACTCTCTCTCTCCTGTACCAGATCTCAGCTCAGGACAAAAAGAGGGAATTTCAGGAATAGTCTCAGTGAAAATAAAATATATAACTTTTAGTAAAAATATATATTGTTGGGTGCCTGGGTGGCTCAGTGGGTTAGGCCACTGCCTTCGGCTCAGGTCATGATCTCAGGGTCCTGGGATCGAGCCCCGCATCGCACTCTTTGCTCAGCAGGGAGTCTGCTTCCCCTTCTCTGCCTGCCTCTCTGCCTACTTGTGATCATATCTCTCTCTCTCTGTCAAATAAAAAATAAAATCTTTAAAATATATATAGTTAAAAATATATATATATATTAGGCCTGAAAACATTTCCCACATACCTATGTACATCTCCTTTCTAAATGTAGCAGTATCCTGATAACGTAGAAACTTTGACCAAAAATGAAAAAAGAATTACATAAAAATGTTGGCAAGGCCTAGGACTATGATCTGTCTCTGGCCAAACAGGGGAGGAACAGAGCCAAACAGAAAAACATAGCTAAGTAGTAACATCTGGGTGGAAACATTCTCTTTGCCAAGGAACCCCCGCCTCCCCGACCCTCTTCAGAGAACCTACATCCCTCTGGAGCTGATTGCTGTACCAGGACTCGGGCCTGGCCGGTGTAAGCCACGTATCCAGGGCCAGCCGCAGCATACGTCTCTCCAGCAAGGTGAAGCTGCTGGCGGATCTTGGTCTGCAGGTGTGGCGGGCCTCCTGGAGGAGGTGCTCAAGGGATCGGGGGATGAGTGATGCCAGGCCCAGGGAAGGATGGAACTCCAGCAGATAAATGTTTTTCAAAGCTGGGCTTAAAAAGAGGACCAATCAATGACAATTTTACACAATGAAGAACTTAATCTATTTCAAAAGATATTTGAATTTTTCATTTTTTAAGACTTATAAAATAGCTGCTATAATCCAGGGCATTATAAAAAATTAGAAGTTCAAAGGGGCCAAATAGGCCATCCAGACTCCACCCGATTATACAACATGCCCTTTGCTTTAATATGAATCCCTTTAAAAGTGGAAGCTGTGCGGCGCCTGGGTGGCTCAGTGGGTTAAGCCGCTGCCTTCGGCTCAGGTCATGATCTCGGGGTCCTGGGATCGAGTCCCACATCGGGCTCTCTGCTCAGCAGGGGGCCTGCTTCCCTTCCTCTCTCTCTGCCTGCCTCTCTGCCTATCTATCTCTGTCAAATAAATAAATAAAAATCTTAAAAAAAAAAAAAAAGTGGAAGCTGTAAGAGTTTATTCCTAAAAGTCCAATCTAATTCTTTTTGCTTGTTTAAACTTTGTCATTGTTTAAACTTTTTCATTGTTTAAACTTTTTCATTGTGAAACCATTTTAGATTCACATGCAATGGTAGGAAACAGTATACAGAAAGATCACACGTATCCTTTACCCAGACTACCCTAATGGGTCTTCAACTGTATATGGTAAACCTGTAAACATTAATTGGCATTAGTCAAAGATTTGAAAACAACTTAAAGATGAAAATATAACTTAAAAGTAAAAATATTAAACAAATAATGTCCATGACTGGTTTCTATATCTTTCCATGAGTCTTGATCCTTTTCCCCCAAAATGGTAATAAACAAAGAGAAATTTTAAACTCTGTACACAGCTGCTGGAATCATTCATGTTCTCCATAAGAACATTCTATTTTATAAATGGGTGAGACCAGAAATGAGAAAATGCTTATCTGTGGGTATTCCTTTCAAAATAGAGGATACAGCATAAGTCCAGGGCCTTTCCATATCTACATGGTACTAAAGAGTGTAAATATTTCTTAAACCTATGCAAATGGGATTCTTCTTTGTTCTAGGACTTAAAACATACAACCCTAAGGTTGGAAAGGAATCTCATTAAGCAAATAACATTTGCTTTTGAGACTATTCTGACAGGTCTTTGTACCCATATAGTTCTACGGGATTCTGCCAAAAACCCATTTCCTGAACAATAGAGTCTCTTCCATAGCCAACTCCCCACTACCCCGCCCGCCACCTCCCGCCCCAGCTGATGTCCCAAGCTTGTTACAATGAAGAAAACACTCCTGAGAAAGGTCTGTGGAGAACATGCTGTCTTGTGCCTGGAACTCCCAGGGCTCTTTCTCAAGGGATAAGGTTGGAACATAAGCTATGAAATCCCCCGACAACCTGCTGGTCCCCAGGAGGATTCCATAGCCCAGTGTGGCAATGTCCCACTGAAAGTGTGCACTAGGCAGGAGCACCAGGCCGTGCCTCGGTTGTTCACAACTGTGCCCTCACCTCCCAGCACAGGGGCCTGAGAGCTATAGGAGCTCAACAGGTACTTGTTACATGTAGAAAGGAGCTCGAAAAGTTATCCACCCTTTGAAGGCCATAGAGAGATGGTGATCACGGGCCATGCAGACCAGCCTGGGGCTTATCACCCACTTGCTGATTCCCTCACTACCCTCCACAGCCGGGAAGGAATGGGAATTCAAACCACACATCAAGGTGGTGACTTAAAGTTATGTACCTTCACTGAGTGATCTCCGGGAAATTTAATTTGCTCCTTAAAGGGGTAGGGGTCACAAGGTGAGTCTGCAGAAACCTTTTTGGTTTCTAGAATAAATAGCTTCCTAGAAACTAGAATAGATTCCTAGAATAAATAGATTCCTTCTTGAGACACGTTAAAGCACATCCAAGTTTCATATACATTGGCTTACATGGTACTTCAGATTAAACCCTCGGATGACATTTTAAGAGTAACTACTTTTTTTTTTTTAATAGAACTTCTCAAGGGGAAAGATTCTGTACCTAGTGGTATAATTTTAAATTCTAGCCTCGTGTTCTTTATTACTTACAGTAATGCTTACAAAACAAATGGATATTGAGCATGCAAGAGAAACGGGGCACCCGGGTGGCTCCGTGGGTTAAAGCCTCCACCTTCGGCTCAGGTCATGATCTCAGGGTCTTGGGATCGAGCCCCGCATCAGGCTCCCCACTCAGTGGGGAGCCTCCTTCCCCCTCCCCCTTTGCCTGCCTCTGCCTACTTGGCATCTCTCTCTGTCAAATAAATAAATCTTAAGAAAATCTTAAGAAATCTTAAGAAAAAAAAAATCTTAAGAAAAAAAAAGAGAGAGAGAATCCCTCTTTGAGGGCCTTTATATCCCCTTCACTCGTCTCCCCAAATAACTGAGAGGTACTTTATAGACTATTTAGACTTAACATCATACACTTAACTTATCTAAGAGATTAAATGTAAAATGTCTAAAGACAATGCCACCATACCAGCTATTGTTGATGGAAATAAGTTGTTTGCAAATTATGTTAAGGGGGAGTCCAAAGTTACTGCTATCATCTGGACGGCCTTCCTGCCAAAGCCTCTGGACATACTCCCGCTGACGCTCGATCTAGAAATGTAGCATAAAAGTTAAAATTAGAAAAGTTAAGCTTTCCCATGGCTGTGAATTATGAGCCTTGATATGCGAAGAACAACAGTCCTTTGGGTCCCTTCATTATTTGACTAATTTTCACCCAGACACGGTCCTGAGGACTCACTTACACGAAGACACGCTGGTCTTTCAGTCTGAGCCCAAGGTCAGCCAAGAAAAGCAAAGGCAACCAAATTCAGACAATCTTAGGAGGCCCAGGAAAACTTTCTGTCAAATAATTGACAACGAGGAAAACATTCTAGCCAGGTCTAGGGTAAATGCACTGTAACAATCCATCTCCTGCTTACTTCCTGCCTCTGGCTTTCCCCCCAGAGGACCTACACTGTAATTTCTCCTTTAGCGTCCTAAAAATAGCCACAACACTTAAAAATAATAATAAACCTCACTTTATACATTCACAGCTTCTAAAGAGGGTAAGTTCATCCTTCTTTCAATACCACTAAACTCCATCATCTAGTGAAAATAAGCTTTCTATTTTCTGTGGACCATTAAATGTAATTAGGGTTGGAAACTTCCTTTTAAGACCGTAGTTATGCTTGGAATTCAACAATGCAAATGAGCTTTCAAATAAACACGCCGGACGCGCTGCCTTAGAAAACCTGGATTCTGAACACGCGACGAAAGGAAAACACTTTTTGGTTCTGGCCTGGGTTTTCCATCGTCTTCCCATATGTGATATTTTAAAACCCAAATGTACTTACGTGCTGATTGAGGATGCCCCTCACTAGCTCCAAGTGAAGCCTCAGGCAGGTGCCCTCATCTCGGTAGGCCTTCCGGAAATAAGGGCGGCTGAGATCAAACCTCGGGCGTCTGTGCATTAGGTCAGTGATCACTTGTGCTAAGGCAAACCTCTCCTCAGGGTCCAACACATGCTGGTAGGCTTCGAAGTAACTGTCAAGAAGCTGCGGATAAGGTTTGTGGTCAGGGAAGAGCAGAGGCAGCCCTAGGCTCCAGCAAAGAGAAGGGAGCCCCCCCATTCCCCACCCCCGACTTTGGAAAGCCCCCCGGGGCATCAGCAGCAGAGAGAGGGGCTCAGACCCTTCAGGTACCAGCCTGGGGCGGGCAGCGGCAGCACCAGTGCAACCCCAGGGCCCTTAGTAAACCCACAGAGGTAGGGAGGGCAAAGCAAGGAATACTGGTTTTGCCTGCGCCCCCTCTTCCTCTGCTCTCCACAAAAAAGGGGGGGTTATCTAATGAATAAGATAACATCTCATCGTTATAAGCTCCAATGAAACGGGGCAGGCAATGTCACTTGGTCAGATATATTTATCTGCAATCCCGTTCTCCAAAGACTCATTCTCCGCTTCCATTTTACTCCAGCACCAAACATGGAGTGGCTTCCTCCTCCACTCTTTTTTATTTTTATTTTTTAATGTATTTGAAAGAGAGAGAGCACACAAGCCGGAGGCGGGGAAGAGCCAGGAGGAGAGAGAGAAGTGGGCTCCCTGCTCAGCGGTATGGGACTCCATCCCAGGACCCCAGGGTCATAACCTGAGTCAAAGGCAGACGCTTAACCAACTGAGCCTCCCAGGAGCCTCTTCCTCCCCTCTTCTTATGCTCAGCTCCATTGCTGACCCCTTTTCTTTAAGAGTTGGCCCTCTATTCCACAATAGAGGACTGAGGTAAAAGTCTCCTAACTACAGAGGCATTGATCCCAGACAGGACTCTGTTAGGAAGGGCTTCACGTCCAGAACTCTCAAAGGCATGCAGGGAACTTCTTTTCTAGTAAAGGTCACAAACCTTTTCTAAAAACCAAAGAAAGCTCCCAGACACTAACCCAGTAACCATGGAAGAGGTTTCTCAGGGTGGGAATTCAGAGACGCTCTTTATTTTGCTTTTACATTTTTCTGTGACCTTAAGAATTTATGTTCTGTATATAAATTCTGTTTGTATGCAATTAGTCATGGTGCTAATCAGGAAAATGCTCTTAAGAGATCCCTGGGCTGGAATCCCAAACAGGGACCTAAGGGTAAGATAAGCAATTCTGGACAGTGTAATTGTGGTTCAGGGCTGTCGCACATTATATTAAATATATTAAGTTGTACTCCTATCCCAATCAAGTACTTTCTTTTAAAAAGGTTAAATGATATTCATAATCTTGTTTTTTAAGTTATTTGGCTATAAGCAACACACTGAATTAGTGATCAGCTATGATTTCTGGGCAGTATACGTTCAGAGGTTCTTATGAAGTGAGAAGATCTGATCTATAAATTTTCAAATGTAATGAGATGTTTAGAAGTGCTCAGTTACCACGTTTTTACATTTTGCTGACATGTAATTAAGTATTTATTGATAATAATTTTGTATGTTCTTTTCATATTTCAGAGTCATGCACGTGTTTTTTCTCAAATTGCAAACATTTTCAATGGAACCTGCAAAGCTCTTAGGTCCTAAACACCGAGTCCACATTGCCTGATGAATAAGTCGGCTCTGACTGGGAGCTTTTAAGGCTTTATTCCGTTCATTCCACAGCAGAACAAATTCCTTTCCTCTGCGGATCTAATCCAACAAATCCTCCCTCCGAGTTTTTGCTCAAGATGTACCCCCCCAATCTTCTTCTTCTTCTTCTTCTTTTTTTTTTTTTAATTTATTTGACAGATAGACATCACAAGTAGGCAGAGAGGCAGGCAGAGAGAGAGAGAGGAGGAAGCAGGCTCCCCGCTGAGCAGAGAGCCCCATGCAGGGCTCAAGCCCAGGACCCTGGGAACATGACCTGAGCTGAAGGCAGAGGCTTTAAATCACTGAGCCACCCAAGTGCCCCCCTCCCCAGTCTTCTTTTGCTAGCTCCTCTTAGGCAGGTTTCAGTGTTCTGGAAGGTGTCAGCTCCCATTGTAGCCATATCACCAAAGTCACATCGGCTTGCCCAGGGTGTGCCTTTAATTGGCAGCAAGGAGTGAATTGTTGAGGTTACAGGTTCTATCAACCTGACAGCCCAGCACACTTTGACGTGTATCAGAGAAAGTGTGTGTCTTGTTTCCTTGGGTGTTGGTCTTCTCCGTGGCTTAAGGCCAGGAATTCAGCCCTCCTCTTAACAAACTAAGAAATTTCCTAAAAGGAGACAAGAGCTCCTCTTTTTGTCTGGAGCCCAGAGCTCAGAGTGCAAAACCAGACAGAACTGAGAAGGTACAGCCCTACTTGAATACAGGTGACAACCGTGCAGGAGGCAAAAGGAAGTAAAGGACCCACAGGAAAGGAAAAGCCAGGAGCGTCTCTGTCTTGCCACGCATGGCTTCCAAGGCTCCGGAAAGAGGTAAACACTCGAGAATCAGTAGCAGACCGGGAATCAAATACTGCCTTATTAATAGATGTCCAGTATCTGGCTTTCAGTGCTAAAGCACAAGGAGGGAGGGCCTGGGGCACTTAGCATGCAGTTTTGCAGGATACCCTTTGGGAAACATTGGTCTAAGGGACCTTAGGTCAACCTTAGCACAAAAAGGAAAACACCAAAGGAGGCTAAAAGCTCAGAACACACAAGGCGTTCTGCAGGTTAGAGACCTACATATCTCAGAGTGAGAAATGAAGGAAAGTAGAGATTGCCAGGCCTTTCATGAGTCCCAGGGAAAATGAAGCAAGCAGGGTGATCTAAATTACCTTATCCCCCTGCTGAGCTCTACTCTAGAATAGCATTCAATGATTAAATACCAGAAGACAAAGCAGAAATGGAGGAGTGGTAGGTAAGACAGGTGTCACTCAATAACCTGGAGTGGGGGGAAATCAGAAAAGAAACAATTACCTCCCTAAATCATTCTGGACTAACTTGAGCCTTTCTGACTGGGCCAAGGCAATCCCAGGAGCCGGTTTATAGCATTTGTATGCCTTGACCTGTTTTTTTTTGTTTTTTGTTTTTTTGTGTTTTTTTTTGGTACAAAGCGTCCTATTGTTTGGCTATTTGGCAAAAGGTCGTGGGGGAGAGTTCTTGCTGGTGATTTCAATCTGCTGATACCAGGTTGCAGAGGTTGGCACTAAAAGGCCAAGCTCACTTGTGTTGTTCATAGGATTGCCAGATTTAACAAATAAACTTAGAGGTCATCGAGTTCCATTTGAATTTCTGATAAACAACAAACCACTTATTTAGTATAAGTATGTCCCAGATATTGTCACGTTTTACTTGGCAGCCCAAGCTCTTGAAAAGGAAAATGTGGCTCTCTTTTTTACATGGAATAGGCTCTCTCAGGCATTGACCTCGACCTTGAGACGCTCTCAGATGGGCCCTTACATAATTTTATTATTAATTCTTTCCCAACAGGGGTAAGACCATGATCTTTCTGCTTCACAAGGTTCTATTTATGATCTGTTTGCTAACTGGCCCATTTCCATTTAAACTCTGGGCTGGTATTTGTCTAAGAAGTCTTCCTAGCCTGTCAAATGTCACCTGTGTGTGTCAAGGGCCAACTCTCAGGCAAAATAATATATGGTACACACTGATGGGAAGTCTCAAATATTGGAGAAAATAGAGAAAAAAAAAGCCAAAATGAATAATCTCAAACCTGACTGTGTTTGTATTATTTTTACCCCAAACTCTGTGTTCTGGGACTTAAGAAACTTTAAAGAATAAGCACTTTAGGTCAAATGAAAGTGCAAAAAAGAAAAATCAATGCTAGGCACAATCTGTCACAGTTTTATTTTGTTTTGTTTTTAAGTGCTCCAAACATTTATTCAAACTACCTTGAAAAATGTGTCCTCTGGTGGTTGTAGACAGAATCAGCATTTGGGCCACGTGTCCCTTAGTGGCTGGTACAGCTGATGCCTGGCTTCTCTAAGAGTTCTTAATCCACCTAAATTCATATCAGCTCTAATTTTATGAGTGTTTATACATAATATGGTTACTTTAAGGATTTAAGACAACCTAGTGTGTTTGAGCAATTCCTAACTCTGGTGACTCCAATATATCTAACAATCAAAAACAGCTGAGCAAACTTAGCAGGAGAATCAGTACTGGGAGAAATCAGTTGTACTCTAGATAAAAATATGGTTTATCCATTAAAAATAGGCTCTTTTGACAAAATTTCTGATTTAGAAGGCCACGCTTTCACAGTTTTGGCATAGATGGCTCAGGTTTTATAGAGAACGTATTGTTAGGGTGAGGAAGGAGGAAGACATTTTCAATGATTTTTTTTTTTTTTTAAGCTAAAATAATTTGATTTACCATAGAAGAAACTAGTGGAGAGCCCTGGTAGCTTAGCACACAGAATGAAGCGTGGCCCAAAGTGTGGAGAAATCCGTTTGTTTTTCAGTCCTCTTTGTCCTTCTATTCTTCTCTGGGCACTGAGTCCTGCCTGGGGCCTCTGTAGGAGGCCTAGGATCCCTGAAAGGGGAGGCGGGGAGAGAGAGTCCAGAAAAGGGGGGCTGCTAAAAACTCATGTCTGGACCAATAAACTCGTCAAGTTTAGAGATTCTGTCTTATTTACCCTTAATGTGGCCTTTTCAATTACTACGTTCTGAGTCTGGATCTCTCAGTCCATCAAAGTTTCTAACTGCCAGATCAAGGTTGCAGACGCAAACTCGACGGAGGCCAGTTCCCCTTGAAAAGAGGAACAGGATTCAAAGCCCAAGGCTCCCACCCTTTAAGCCCAGCCAGGTGTTTTCAAAAATTGGGTGACCTACATCTCTATGAGTAACAGACCAGAAAGTAGACGAAATGGTAAACTATCTAATCTACTAGAAAAACAGTTCAAAGAAAACCTTCCCACTTCCCCATCTTCTGACCACATCACACCGCACTGTAAGCTGCCTTCCACCCCCATACCTCTTCTGAGAGGCCTACGAAGCTGGCAATGACCCTGATGACTGACCCCACTGCCCCCGTCTTCAGGAGTCACCTTTCTTGATGTTTCTCTGCACTCCACACTAGTAACTATCCTCCCTACTTCAAAAAAAAAAAAATTTTTTTTTTCCCTTAGTGGCTTTCAACACACTATTCCTTCCCTTTTCCTCCAGGCTTCCTCTTTTTCTTCTTGTAGATTTTTTTTTTTTAAGATTTTATTTATTTAACAGAGAGAGATCACAAGTAGACAGAAAGGCAGGCAAAGAGGGGGAAGCAGGCTCCCTCCAGAGCAGAGAGCCTGATGCGGGGCTGGATCCCAGGACCCTGAGATCATGACCCGAGTGGAAGGCAGAGGCTTAACCCACTGAACCACCCAGGCGCCCCATGTAGATTCTTATTCTATGCCCTTCCCCTACAATTTAAGTGTTACCCACGGCTGCAGCTCAGACATCTCTGGCTTTTCCTAGTCATTTGACTCATTACTGTGGTTCAATGTTCACTTCCATACCTCAGCTCATACCTGCTCCTGACTTTCAAACCTCCAGCTCCCACAAAGCAGGCACACCTGTTTCAGCAAACGCTCCTCACATGCCTGTTGCCACGAACTCAGTAATATTATCTTCCCCTCTAAAGTGCCCCTCCTCCTGCATTCCGTTTCGGTTAATAGCCTCCTCCCTGACCCTGAGAAAGTCATTTTTAATTCCTTACTGCCTCACCCCAACATCCAGGCTTCAAATCCTGCCATATCTATTTCCGCACCATTTCTGCAAAGATGTCTCGAGCCTGGGCGCCTGGCTGGCTCAGTGGGTTAAGCTGCTGCCTTCGGCTCAGGTCATGATCTCAGGGTCCTGGGATCGAGTCCCACATCGGGCTCTCTGCTCGGCAGGGAGCCTGCTTCCTCCTCTCTCTCTGCCTGCCTCTCTTCCTGCCTCTCTGCCTACTTGTGATCTCTCTCTGTCAAATAAATAAATAAATCTTTAAAAAAAAAAAAAAAAAAGATGTCTCGAGCCTGACCCTCCCTCCTGCTCTCACTCGTCCATCCCTGAGGTAGGTCCCTCCTACCTCTCCAGGTCACTGTTGCAACAAGGGCACCTGTTTTCTGCAAGAGCTCTGCTCTAATCCCTTCTCCACACTAGTACCCGAGCAGCTGTTGAAAACAGGGCTACGATCATATTTCGCCCTTGCTGAAACTCACTAATGACTCTTTCTTTGCTTATAAAATACACTGTGAATGTGGATCAGCAGGCCTTTCACAGCTGTACCCAGACACGTACTCCGCTCGTTTGTCATCATGCCTTCACGCCTAGTCACAGTAGCCTCCTTGTCCCCCGGTTCACACCTCCCTGACATCCCTCATGCTGTTTCCCTCGCTTAGGAATTTTTCCTTCTCTGACAGACACATCTCACTCATCTCTTAGGAACAGGATTCACTATCTCTTCCTCTGAGAAAACTTGCCAACATTTCCTTTACTCCGGTAGCCCCCACAGGGCAAAGAGCTCCATTGTGGTCTCTGGGGATCTCACGTGTGCCTTAGCTGTAAGCTGTCCATCGCCGGATTGTAGTTTTTACTTAAGCGATGGGATCAAGTTCTATAGACTAGAAATTCCTTAAAGGTAGATTACCTTCTTGTATTTATCCGTAGGTTCCTAATGTCCGGATAGTACCGGGTACGGGGTAAATACTTAATGTTTGATGGATAAACTCCCAACAGTTGGTGACCATCAGAGGGGCTCATAATCCACGCTGAGTTCACAGGTGAAGAGCAGTGTTTCATTTATTACTGGGATGTGAGCCACTGGTGGTGTGATGATGAATTTAGCAACCTTCTGTTTCATTGCTTTAAACTCACCCTCATAACTTGTTGCACTGAGCACATCTCCACCAGCTGCTTGCCCCACAGGTGGTGTATTTCTAAAGGCTCTAATAAGGTCAGTTTGTGTTGAGCAGAATGAGGCTTGTCCCTGACAGGACAAAGAATGTGAATGGAACCATCACCCATTCTCACTAAACACATACATAAAAGCCTAAATTATAGAGACCTTTAGCAAATGATGCCTGTAAGATAAAGAGGTATCCTTTCCATTTTTTTAAAAGATTTATTTATTTATTTATTTATTTATTTATTTGACAGAGGTCACAAATAGGCAGAGAAGCAGGCAGAGAGAGAGGAGGAAGCAGGCTCCCCACTGAGCAGAGAACCTGATGTGGGCCTTGATCCCAGGACCCTGAGACCATGACCTGAGCTGAAGGCAGAGGCTTTAACCCACAGATCCACCCAGGCACCCCTTTCCCATTTTATTTTTTATTAACAAGGAATCACAGTAAAGAAAATAAAATGTATTATTCACATCCTGACAACCAGCTGAGAGGATTTAAATAAAATAATTATTTATTTTATTAGGAGACTGCCTGAAAGCCCCACTGAGTTTTTTTCATCTCTGTTTTTTCAATACTGGCTTTTGTAAGAAATGTTTAACAGATGTTTTGTTTTCTAGGGAAAAATACCTGGCGCTTGTTTTCTAGAAGGGCTGCTTCCCAAGTCCACATGTCATACAGCACAGCAAATCTGTCCACACTTGCATGGGCCCGTCCCCAGTCCTGGCCAGTATTTGACTCGCTGCCCTCTTTGTGACCTAGAAGAGAGAAGGGAATGAGAATGACCAGAGACAGGCCTTTCCATGAAGCTACTCTTATTAGAAAAGCAGCCCTTGAACAGTCAGCCCCATCTCAGGAATGAAAACACTGAATCGGTCCCAGGGATTCCTAAGAATCAGCTGGAGGGCCACTGGCAAAGACTGGGACATATTTGTTGACTTCTGAGTCAGTAGAGGTTTTTGTCTTTACTCTTCAATTTTAGTTTTAAAGACTAATTTTAGAAATGTAACCAAAATTCAGTTAATATGAAATCTTCACTAAAATGTCCTCAGACCTATAATTTAAAGGCCAAACACACATTTCTCCTTCTCTAAAAACAGGTCCCTGGTGGTTTAACAACAAACCCAGTTTAACCTGCTATTTCAAGTGATGTTAGTTAGCCAAGTAAAAACTCTTCAGAGAAGTTTCTAAGATATCCCTTAATTGGGTTAATTACTAACTTAAATCAATAAAGGTAATCATTGTAATTATTCTGTTAAAATATTTTCCCACTACATGAATGTTAATTTTCAGCATCAGCATGATTATTGCTTTTAATATTTGAGTGGTCTAGTTCAGAATGAAATATCAAAAAAGTAAGAGATTTTCAGGTGCTGAACTTTGAGTTCAATATGAGTACCAATATATGTTGGGTACTGAACAAGAGAAAGATTTTGATCGGAATTTCTCAAGCGCAGTTGGGAAATCATTTCACAATGGATAACTACATACTGACGAGCTTAGCTGAAGGAAGCTCATGGGGCTGATGACTACTGACTGTTTCCATCAAATTAAATTCTTAGTTGCATTGGATTATAAACGAGTATCAATAGAAGTGATGCATTAGTATGTAGAATAAAGTGAAGACGAAAGCCAAACGCTGCAATTAAATGCCCTGGAATGTTGGATGACATCAGCGCATCTCATGATTCAGACACCCAATGGTCTGTGGCAAAGAGGGCCACAAGCCCACAAGCCGATGTTAAGTGAATTCTGCCTGGGCTCTGAAAGGTTAACAGTCAAACATTCTTTGAGCAGCATTTTATATCGCTATGAAAATGAATTCTTCATGATCATCTGCATAATTATCAAATAGCACAAATTCTTGCTAAATTTCCGTTTAGGTGTTGCAATGTGTCGAGAAACTCTTAAGCTCTTTCCAAATCAAATGTCAATGTTGTCATATTATTCTAGAAGGATTACTCTTTCCTCACCTATTTCTTAAATATATATTCCTTTTTTTCTTTAAGATTTTATTTATTTATTTGACAGACAGAGGTCACAATTAGGCAGAGAGGCAGGCAGAGAGAGAGGAAGGGAAGCAGGCTCCCTGCTGAGCAGAGATCCTGATGCGGGGATTGATCCTAGGATCCCGGGATCATGACCTGAGCCGAAGGCAGAGGCTTTAACCCACTGAGCCACCCAGGCGCCCCACTCACCTATTTCTAAAATTGGATACATTTGATTGATGCCAAAAGGATGTAGAGAATACATATTATAGGTTATTTGATTACTCTGAGCAATGATTTCTCCCTTTGGTGCTTTATCTGGCATTTTCCTACCCAGATCTTCTTGCATCCTGGTGCTTTTTTTGTCAGGAACCCAGGGATGTGTCTGCTTCTAATTGCTGCTTGCCCAAGGTCAATCTTTTTTTTTTTTTTTTTTTTTTTTTTGGTTGTTGCTTAGGGGAAAAAAAAAATCATTACCTTCACTTGCTTACTTTGCTTCCCTCAGGGCCTGGCATGAGAGCCTTTGTACCCAGTGAGTAATGCAGAAATGCCACTGAGGAACGAGTAAGTCTCAACAATGGTAAGAATTATAATCAAGCTTCGAAAGAATAGTTCCGGTCTCCAACAAGAAGAGGGACTTGAGCTGGAAACAGGACCGTATCTTTTCTAAAGCAGGTACATATCGCGGAGATGCAAGTGCATATCACAGAGATGCAAGTGCTTACTGAATTTTCAGATACTCTTGGATCTGTATTTCTATTTTGAGGTGGAGGGTGTTAAATGGAGCCCTTAGGGTTCATGGTTTGTTTGGCTGGTTGATTTTTTCAAAATCTGGCTTCTGACCTTTTTCTTTCTCGATATAATGGCTGGCCACAAGCAGCAGCTCTGCCTCGAGCTCCTTCAGATCGCTCAAGGCTTCATCGTACATGATATGTACTCCGTGCGGGTCCTTTGTGTAGATGGACGCAGCCTCCATGCTGTAGTAGTCGTCCTGGTTCTCCACTTCCGAGAACTCCATGAATCGGACACTGTGGACCTGGGGCAAAGAAAGCCAACCCCAGAAGTTACCGGAAAAGGGAGAGCTGTCTGTATTTTGCCAGCCCAAACAGACCACACGGCAGGCTCCTGCTCTCACGCAGTGGGCTGTCCGCATGGAGCTGTACCTGCTGAGTGTATAAAGCACTATATGTAGAGAAGGGGATATTAGCAAAGAATGTTGGCAGAGAAGGGTAGTGAGATGGATAAGTAGCTGATTAAATTTTTTGCTGATTAATTCAGGGCTACCTGGAAAAAGGCGGGTGATGGAGCTGAGTGTACAGGAGGTCTCTGAGGTCAGGGTGCCCGTGTTCAGGTCTCACCCTAGGTCAAGCCCTCAGCTACTCTTAGCCTCTGTTTCCTCATCCATAACACGGGGACAGTGGAGAGACCACAACAGTTGTTATAGGGGGTATGCGACACTGAAGCACTTGAGATCTAGAAACATGAGCAGTTAAAGGTTTCTTATTTTTTTTTAAAGATTTTATTTATTTATTTGACAGAGAGAGAGAGATCACAAGTAGGCTGAGAGGCAGAGAGAGAGAAGGGGAAGCAGGCTCCCTGCTGAGCAGAGAGCTGGATGCGGGGCTCGATCCCAGGACCCTGAGATCATGATCTGAGCCGAAGGCAGAGGCTTAACCCACTGAGCCACCCATGCGCCCCGGTTTCTTATTTTAATTCTATAAATACTTGAAAAATGTGTGAATATTGTCTCGTGTCTCGGAATTGAGTAGCACCCCCCAAAATTCATGTCCACCTGAAACCTGCGAATGTGACCAAATATGGAAACGGAGTCTTTGCAGATATACATGGTAGAGATGAGGTCATATTGGGGGATGGGGCGGCTAAGCCAGTGACTGATGTTCCTAAAGAAAGAGGAAAATGTGGAGACAGATACGTCGAGGAGAAGGCCATGTGAGGACAGAGACTGAGATGGGAGTGAAGTATCTACAAGCCAAGGAAGGGCAGGTGACCCCCAGGATTACTAGCAACGGCCAGATGCTAGGAGAGACAAGGAAGGAACTTCTCCCGAACACTTTGGAGGGACCATGGCTCTGCTGACATTTTGATTTGGGGCTTGTGACATCTGGAACTGTGACAGAATAAAGTTCTCTGCCAGCTGTTATGAGCCACTCCCTTTGTGGTGTTTTGATATGGCGGCTCCAGGACACGAATATAAGGAATCTGGGTATTCCACTCACATTTTTTCTTAAATGACGGCGGAATGGCGGCATTCTGAGAATCATTAACCTAATAATAATTCTCATAATTTCAAACTTTACTCTGGCCAAGCCTCTGAATTCACCCCCTCCCCCCACCAGGCCTTGCCTTCAGTGTCTCGGCAGAAGCCCCTCCCCCACTTGTCCACCACCCACACCCACCACCTCCACCCCCCCAATCCCACCACCCCCACCTACACAAAGCCACTGCTCCCACACCTCTCTCCTCCTGCTTCTTCCTGTACTCCAGGGAACGACTCTGCTCCCCTTCTCTGTGGCCATTCCGTCCCACCTCCCAAGCATCCCTGCGCCTTCTTGGACACCCAGTTCCTCTCCATCAGCTGTTTCTCAAGGGACACTGAAACAGGCTCACAGCCCTCCTGCTCTTCGGTCTCTCCTCCTCACCATCCAATCTCCCAAGATGCCATCCTAATTCCCTGTGCCCGCTTCCTCACCTCCCACTCCTCACTCATTCCCATCCAGCTCCTGTCTCCAGCAAAACAAACCACGTTCACTAAGAAAAACAGTGATTGTTCTCCACATCCAGCAGACTTTCTTTAGCCATCTTATGCAATGTCTCAGGAGCATGTGACCCAGTTCTGCACTCTCTGCTTTCTTGACTCACTCACTTCCCTGGCCTGCTGGGACTCCACATTCTCCTTGCTCTCACCAGCTTTCCAGCCATCCCGGAGGTGCATTTTTCTCTGCCAGGTCATTAAGTAGTAGCCACACTTGAGCCCATGTCTTAGGACCTCATCTCTTCCTCCTGTACTCCTTCCTTGGGAGGTAGTGCCGTTCCACAGCTGAGATTAGGGACCATTTTTTTGCTCCCTAATTGATACCTGTAATCCAGACCTCCTAGAGCTCCAGACCCACATATCCAAATGACCTATTTGGCATCTGTTCCCAGGCATCTCAAAGGCCCCTCGCATTTACCATGATCAAATCATGTGGTCTTCTCCCACAAACCTAGGCTACCTCCAACTTCCCCGTTGTAGTAAATACCACCACCACCAAGCCACTTTCTCTTGCATGAATCATTCCTGACACCACCTGCCTCACCCTACATGTCCAGTCTATCCTAACTCCTGTCGACTGGACTTTCTATCTCTCAAACCCATCACTTCTCTCTATCTCCACCACCCACCATTCTAGTCCAAGCTGTTATTAGCTTTCATTTGGACTAATCTAGGAGTTTCCAGGTATAGTTTTGGGGGCTGGCCCGTGTCAATGTCTTGGACCTCATTTCCTTCCACTGTCTCTATACTTCCATCCTGATGGACCCAAGCCTGGCCCTCTTCTGAATGCACAGAGCTCTTCATGCCTCTGGGACTCATACATACTGGCCCTTCCAGCTCTCACCCCTTCTTTCCTTGATAAGTACCTACTCTATCCAAGAGTCCATTTAAATAATACCCCTCTGGAAGCCTTCCTTACATCTCCAGGCAGAGCTGAGTGCTTCTCCCCATGACTTGTCTAACTCCATTATAGCACTCAGCTCATGGCCATGCTAGACTTTTGGTTCATCTACTCCTACAGGCTGTGAGCCTGTCATTCATTTATCCCTTCATTCAGTCATTCATTCCACAAATGTTCTGGTCAGTTAATTTACTGGGCACTATTCTAGGCACTAAGAATATAGCGGTAAACTAAACTGGCACAAATCCCACCACCAGGGAGCTCTTTAGTGGAAAGAGACAGACATTAAAAATAAGGAGCAGGGGCACCTGGGTGGCTCAGTGGGTTAAAGCCTTTGCCTTCGGCTCGGTTCACGATCCCGGGGTCCTGGGATTGAGCCCTGCATTTGGGCTCTCTGCTCAGCAGGGAGCCTGCTTCCTCCTCCTTTCTCTCTCTGCCTCTCTGCCTACTTGTGATCTCTGTCTGTCAAATAAGTAAATAAAATCTTAAAAAAAAAAAAAAAAAGGAACATATGCAGAATGTCAAATGGTTTGGCACCAAAATTTCCCCAGACTTCCCAATGCCTTGCTGTTGGGTGGGGTCTGGTGATGAGCTCTGGCCAGTAGGTTGTGACCAGAAATGACGTGTGTCCTTTCCAGTCCAAAGTATTTATCATATACATACATATTCCTTCTCTTTTCTTCCCTCAGTTCCTGACTCTAAAAGGAGATGAATTTTGAAGACCAGATGGACAGATCACTTCATGCAGGGTTTTGTCACGGTAATCATATTATTTTCTTTTTAATTTCTTCCACAACTACGTGGAAGACTCCCCTTTCTAAAGTTTCTGTGGTCTAGAGAGTTGATCCTTCAATATTATGCTTAGAGGAGTGGCAGGAAAGGGAAGGCAATAATTATCTGTCTGGGTAAGAAATAATCTGATCTTTGGAAGGATTCACAAGTTTCCAAGACTGCAAATTAACTGATGCCAAGATAACTATTTGAATATAGTAAATATAGGAGGGTTGGTGGCCCATCATTCATTCTCTTCAGTCCACTGGTTTATGCCATTATTCATGAATACGAATCTAAGGCCTTTTGGCAATTAGACAATATTTCTCTGACGAGTTTACCTTTTTCTAAATAAACTTTACATTAATTACAGATCATAAAAGCCCAATATAAGAATTTCATCAAAAACTGTTAGGATGAATGGCTCAATCTGTTAGCTTATAATCTTTCAAATATTTTTAAAGGAAAATTTAAAAATTTATTCTCTGCCTCGCCTGCTGAGTATATTATTACTGCAGCAAATTGTTCTTCATTTTAACAGCATGATATACTTTGCGAAGCAATTTCATGTACATTGTCTTTTCATGATCTCACAACCATTGTGTTATGAACAGAGCCTTTCCTTTGCCCAACAAATATTTATTAAATACCTACTATATCAAAGATATATACCCAACTCTCTATTTCCTTTTGCTGCCTGAATATCTACTACGCATCTCAAAATTTCCATGCCCTCAACTGAGATTCTGATGTTCCCAACAAACCTGTTCCAATCACCTCAGATCACAGCAACTCCAGACTTCCAGACTTGCTGAGGCCCAAACTTTGGAATCAACCTTGACTTCTCTCTTTTCCACATTCCACATTCTATCTGCCTGAAAATCATACTGGCTATACCTTCAAAATATGTCCAGAATCTGACCATTTCTCACCATGCTGTCTTTTCAGACACATCATCTCCTTGATTAATGTAATAACCTCCTAACTAGTCTCTACTTTGACGCTAGTGCATCTTCGGTCTATTCCCCATTTAGAAGCATTAATATTGAAATGTGAATCAAATAACATCACTCTTCTGCTCAAAATTCTCCAACAGCTTCCCTTTTCTCACTCAAAGTCAGAGTCTTTACAATGGTCCACAAAGCCCTACACAACCTGTTCCCCACCTCTCTAATCTCTCTATTTTAATTTCTGCCAAGTTCCCCCTCAATCACTCTGGTTGTGCTGAATTCCTTGCTGTTCCTGCAAAAATGCCATACATGGTTCTGCCTCAGGGCCTTTGCATTGGCTGTCTTCTGCCTGTCTCCTCTGCTCCAAGTCAGTCATGTGATTTCTTTCCCTGACTTACCCTACTTACAATGGCAACATCCCAGCACCAACGTCCACTTCTCTCTATTAACTTTCCTTCTTAATTTTTCTTCATAGCACCTATTATCATCTTTACTAGTCTACAAAGTCTAGGTAGTTCTGTGATAACCCCAAAGTGCAGTGGCCATTCTTTTACTTAGAATTCTCTGGTCCCTAACAACCTTGGAAGTAGTTCCTACCCTAAGAAGAGCCTAGGCCTTCATGGTATGGCCAGATTTTTTTCTATAGCCTCATCTCCCACCACTTCCTCATAACAGCCTCTGCTATTAGCATGCTAAGTCCAGGCAGATCCTGAACACGCATGGGGTGTCAGATCCCCATGCCAAAAGAGACTTGCCCAAGGTCAAACAGCCAGGAAAGGCCTACTCCCTCTCATCTGGGGGCTCCTTCTATTCTGACACATGCCTAAAGTAAACTCATAAAGTCCCATGATGGGTGGTAGGTGCTTTCCTTTTCTGGTATTTTCGTAGAGTGAACACTTGTTAATACTAGCCCAAAGCTTTCATCATAGGATCAAATACACGGGTCCAGGAAGAGGTCTCCATCTTACGGGCTTCTCCAGTGTCAGCTCCCCAGGCTAGTAACCCCAAAGATCTTGGTACCAGTCTTGACCCTTATGAAATGACTAAAGTTCATTTCATATTTCTTTATACTTTTAAAATGTGGCTATGAGAATATTATAAATGGTATCTATGGCTTTCTCACGACCTTGTGAGATCACCCCAACAAATTACCATCGGTGCCTTTCATTACCTGCATGGGAAAGAATCACATAGTTAGGTCCAAACATTCTAGTTTAAATGCTGACCATGCCAAGCACCATGGAGAACAGCTAAACCATGTGGTTCTATTGAAGATCCTGAAGGAAGGCCACTTCCTTGAGTTTCTCACAGTACAGTAGTAGCTCCTGGCCGCTTCTAAGGGAGCTGCTCTTCCTGTCACTTCTGAGAGCATAGGAAGGCAATATATATTGTATACCCTTGAGAAGCTCCTCCTACAATCAATGGGGCAGGGTGGGATTTTTTTCCCCTCCCCTTCCTTCATGGCTACCCCCAACTCCCCAACTCCCATCCCAGAACAAACAAACTGAAAGAGAGTTCAGTGCTAAGAAAGAACCCTTTTTAATCTATTAGCAAATAATAAAGCATGGCTATGGTAGGAGGTAGATTTAATATTAGCAAAAGAAAGATGTGTTTGTTTTATAGGTGTGTTTGTTTCTTTTTTTTTTTTTTTAAAGATTTTATTTATTTGACAGAGAAAGATCACAAGTAGGCAGAGAGAGAGAGAGGGAAGCAGGATCCCCACTGAGCAGAGAGCCCGATGCGGGACTCAATCCCAGGACCCCGAGATCATGACTCGAGCTGAAGGCAGTGGCTTAACCCACTGAGCCACCCAGGCACCCCTAGGGGTGTTTGTTTCAAAAGCATCTTAGCCTCCCCTCTAGGTCCATAGAGGGGCATATTGACTGGACTTGACTGACTGTGAGCTAGGATCAAGTGAGAAGGGCAGAGGGGTAAAACTGTGTATGGGAAGGATATGGGGGATGGTACTTGTTGCCAAAGGAGACCCAAACCAGAAGTCTCCTGTACACTGAGTGCAAGCAGGACCCTATGTGACTGCATGGGAAAATAAACTTCTTTTCAATATCTAGAGCTGTTCTACTGTGCCATATAGTAGCCTCTAGCCACACGTAGCTATTGAGCCCTTGAAATTGTGACTTGTCTGAGTTGCGACATCCTGTACATATAAGGTATGTGCCAAATTTGGAAGACTTAGTATAAAAAATGTACAGTATCTCATTATTTCTTTTTATTGGTTATATGTTAAAATGATAATATTTTGATGCATATGACTAAAGTTCATTTCATATTTCTTTATACTTTTAAAATGTGGCTATGAGAATATTATAAATGGTATCTATGGCTTGCAGTATATTTCTACTGGACAGTGTTATTCTACACTGCGTATTAGGGATAGTCGATAATAAGATGTCACAGCCTTACAGACATGACAAACATAAGTCAGGGGTCATAGAGGTTAAGATGTAACTTGTTTGGTAGGTAAATAGATTTTATTTTTCACATTTGTCAAACTATCTTTTAAGAGGATAAAGGTCATATTAAATCCCACCTTCAGGAATAAACTTTCTAGAGACTGAGAAGAAAATATTGCAAGAGTGCCTCCACTATTCCAAGAAAATTTTCAACTTCCCTCCCAAAGAAAGGGATCTGATATGAATTTTGTGGACTATAGAAAAATACATTCAAGAGATGTTAAAAGCACCAAGGGACAAATAGGCTTTTAGAGGGATAAAAGATAAATTTTGTTTTTCAGCTCTTTCAAGTTTTCTCTACCTTTGTTTTCTAGTCTGTTTTTTCACTTGGGGCTTCGAAAACAGGAAAGAGGCAGAAAGGTATCTCTAGTAATGTCAAAGAGGGTCTTATAAGAGCTTCTCGGTAAAGACATGTGGCTCTCAAGCTAGGATAACAGAAAGGGCTCCTCAGGCTCTGTAAAGTCAACAAACCAGCAGCTGAAATGTCTTCCTTCCCATTGTGTCCTCCAGGGTTGCTCTTAGAGTCCTGTTTGCCTGTGTCCTACTCTCAAGTGGTCACTGAACTTCTCTAAAAAGCCGAACGCCTAAGAAACCCCATCTGCTACTCCACCATGCTAACTGATTCCAGATGTCAAGAGGAAGGGGGCTTGGGAGATAGGATAACCAAGGCAGAAAAAACTCTCAGCAGAATCTTAATCTCACCTTGTGCTCAGCAGCTGTCCCATGGACATAGTGGTGAGCTCCTAGGCCTTGCGAGGTGCCCAGACCTCCCTCGGCTGTATTTACCCAAGAACTATCTTCTATGGTGGGGACCAGACTCCCTCCAACCAAGGTAAGGCCTGAAGTGTTGATTGTCAGTGTTCGCTCAACGGATCTGAAGTAGTTCAGAATTCCCAGACAGGTGCGCTGAAACAAAGAAAGACCAGGTTAGGACCCTGTCCTTTGGTGTCCCCACACGACAGAGTAAAACTGAATGGGGGCCCTGGAAACTGGCAAGTCGATTCCACCGCTGAAAAAGAAACACACCATCCCCAGAAAGGCCTGATGTTGCGGAAAAATCAGAACAAAGAACGAAGTGTAAAAATGCGTTGCTACTGGAAGAGCAGGCAAACCACCTTGGTGGACAACCAAACCTTCCAGAAGTCTGAAGCCCGCATGCTGTGCCATCCACATACCTGCAGCTCCCTGATTCGCAGGTGGCGCAGATACAGGAAGGACAAGTAGGCTCCTCTCATCAGGACAGGACTCCCATCACTGGGCCCGGCCCCACCATCCAAACCGAGCAGTTGCAGGGCCACTGCAAAGCTGTACCTTTAGGGGTTAGGAAAAATAGAATAAATGCTTTTCACCTCAAAGTGGTTTGGAAAATTCATAGACACCAAACGGAAGTCATTTTATTTAACTTAAGGGAGTTTCACAGTAGCTACTCTTTAAAAATGCATTAGAAGGAAAATAATTACTCTATATGTATAAATACAAAAAGAAATTGCTTTTAGTAATTACTCTCATGAAAAACCCAGTCCTAGGGTGAAACATTAATTTAGTTGTCTGACCTGCTTGAACAGCCTTGCTTTTATTTCAGCTTCAAATATTTTTGAGTTAACATGTAACCTACCTATTAATCAGTCACTCAATTTCCACCCCCTCCCTGTATTTAATCCATTTCCTTGAGTCACCAATAACACGATTTAATTTTACCCTGTCTCTTTTTTCTGCTTGACGGGCTCACCAGCATGTTGGCAGCGACTTATCTGTGCTAGGTCATTTTCATTTTGTTCCATTGAAAGGTCCTCTTCCCTCATATTTTCATTCTATCAAAAAAGTAACATTCGTTGAATTACATGGACATCTGCAATATCATTAACAAAGTCACAGTTGGGCCACCACAAGATCAAACCCCATGACCCAAGGCATATTTATATGAACGAGCAGAAGAGTATTGGGATCCACTGCAGCATGTCCTATGAAAATCCAGATTTCTAGAATAAATTAGAGCCCACCGTTATCATCATTATTTAGTCCTTGTTACATAAGACTCTTCACAGCTTTTAAAACCACCCCCCGACACACATAGAGCTTTTCTGTGATTCACTTATGAAGAGTTGATACACACATTTGTAGATGTTTGAAACCTTGAACATCTCGAATCTAACCTTGTTCCAGGCTGAGAGAGATCAGTGGATTGAATGCTTCTTTCTACTTTTTTGCTATGTGATTTAATATTTTAAAGTCTTGATCCTGTTTTTGTGCTTGTAAAATGGCATAAAAATAGAATAATATAAATAAATTGCTGTGAGAATTAACACATAGTGATTGGCATCTTGTAGGTGCCCTGTATGTGCTAGTTCCCCCTGCCATGGATTACTGTAGTCGGTCGGCCCGGCAGGATCTATCACAGAATTCATGGTTTGTGTTTATTTCCATAGGCATTTTTCCTGATATTGAGCAGGACTAGGTCACACACACACATATACAGAGTCCTAGGAAAAACTTGAAGAAGGTAATATTGATGAATTTCCTTCAAGTCCTAGGAAAAACTTGAAGAAGGTAATATTGAGTCTGCCCCTGGTCCTCCGGCAGCCCCTTTCTTCGTTGTTCTCTCTGCCTGCCCCTGGGCATACACCTCATTCTCATGAGACTATCTTTTATAGTGGTTCCAGTACCCACAGAAACACTACTGAGTGGCAATGAGTTAGCTTGGAACCCCACTCTTTGGGTTACTTATATTCTAATGGTTCGCTCTTGGGATTCCAATAAGCCCTTATGGCAAAAATTGCTGGTTGTTCCCCAAGATCCACTTTCCTTTCTTCTTGTAGTAATTAAATATTTATTGTGGCACGTGGCCACCCAGATGGAGATGATATTTCCAAGCCTCTTTTGCAGATAGGTGTGGCTATGTGACTAAGTTCTGGCCAAAGTGAAAATGCCGTGTGGCAGCTTCTGGGAATTTCCCTGAAGTGGCAGGTTCTCTCCCTCATTATCCAGTCTGCTGCTGAGGACAAGAATGTGACAGCTGGAGCTCCATCTCAGACCAGGTGTTGATCTTGGGTATGGAGGCTGCATCTGTTGGAACTCCAAGATAGAAGGAGCGTGGGTCCCTGAGGATTCCATGGAACAGAGTCATCATGCTAGTTCTGTACTTCCTACCCCTGGATCTTAATATAAGGGAGAGAGAAAGAAATTCCTATCTCCTTTAATCCTCTGCCATTTTGTGTTTAATTATGACCAATGGCCAAATATAATTTTAACTAATACAGTACCCAAGACTCTAAAGACAGACTATTGATCTTTATGATGGGCAGTAGAGAAGAGAATTTGGGGCAGGGATATTAGGAAGAGTGAGTGAGAAGAAAGTTGTCTCATCGAGTATCGTTAAATGGCTTCCCATTCTGCCTGTGGGTAGAATTAGCTCCTGTCTGTTCTGGGTAAATGTGTACATTAGTGTATTTCCATGTAAACATCCCACAACCCCAGGACTGGAAAAGACTTAGGAAGTGACATGGGGCAAAGCGCATGAGTGTATTCCCCTAAGAGAACTAGACACAGTGCAGGTAAGCAGCAGGGTTGACCAGAAGCCAGAATGTCAACACCACCTGTGTTTGTTCCTTCTTCCTAGGTAGGTAAATCCTTTGACATTTACTCTACCTGGTGACTGGGTCTTTGCCAGCATTGTCTTGGGCAGTATTTTGATAGTTCTGAGATCTCCACTGATTGCAAATTTAATTCTTCTGGGAAAACTGGCAGGGGCAGTGGAGTGGGAGGTTTGGGGGAGGGTGGTGGGTGGAATAATCAGAGGAAAAATACGTCTAAAATGTATTTCCCACCTCCTAAATGTCCCCACAGCGTATTTCTGTATATCCACAGAATAAAAAGACTAGAAGGATAGATACCAAATGTTAACAATGTTATTGTTTTATTTGGGGGGTAAAATAATGGCTGATTTTTATTTTCTTCCTTGAGCTTTTCTACATTTCCCAAATTTTCGGTGATAATACATGTCATCATTGTCAGCAGAAAATGTTTGTTTTACATGTTCCATTGAATTGGATGAGGGAAACCAGAAAGGAGTGTTTTCTGTTTCCCTAAACTTCTTGCACATTGGAATGATTGTATACAACAGCACTTTTGTGAGGGCACACTATGCCCTCATTCCATCTGTGGAAACACAGGGGACCAGTAAAGCTGTTGGGGAAGAACCAGCTGCCCCTTGCCCTCTCCTCCCTGTGGCCAGTGAGAAGAAACAAAAGAAGAGGCACAGGATATAGTGTTTCCTGGTGCGGCAACACTCCATAACGTTAAAGAACAGTGACCAATTAAACCATATCTTTAGAAATATGATGGCCAATAGTAGTACTTAATGTCTATACATTTTAATAAACAGGTGTTTTCTTGGGGAATGGCACTGGATACGAGTAACTTAATAAAATACAAAGGTGGAAGGTTTGGGAGGATCCATACAGGGCTGGCTGGCCTATTGCTTCTGATTAGGACTATGGTTAAATTATTTTTAAGTTTTTTCAAAAGGATATAAAAAAAAACACAATCCTTTTAGACCATAATTCTCTCTTTTTAGTTATAAATTATCTTCAATTGACAATGATCAGAAAATCTGATATTTTTTCTTTATCCCCCAAACCCAGATCTTTAAGTGAATCTGGGAAAAGAATTGTGTATAAAGAAAAGAGTAGCCTGCCTTACACGCCAATGGTAAATAAAGGGCCAATTCAAAATGTGATAGAAATATAAACATTATTGACTTTCAGATAAATATGTTTGATGTTAAAATGTGAGAAAGCAGGTTCTCTCATAAGTTGCTTGTTAGGGGAAAAAGGGTGTACCACTTCAGTAGGATCTATGGAAAATTTTCATGTGTATGTCAGTGACCCAGAAAACCTACTTCTAAGTATCTACTCTAAAGAAACACACATGCGCACAAGGAGGCATGTACAAGGAAGTTCAGTGGGAGTGGTTTCTAATGAGGTAAAAAATGGCAACAAGTATCCAGAGAGGTGTCTGTGTGAGCTGTTGTATGTGATAAAATATAACGCAAGCATTAAAAAGAACAGAGAAAGATCTCTAAGACATATAATTGGGTGAAAAAAGCAAGTTAACAAAGATATCCACAGAGTATGACAGATAATTTACATAGAAAACTAAAACACAATATTATACCATATATATGTGTATATATGTACACATGTGTGTACATATGTGTTATGTGTATATATGTACACATATATATGGTGTGTGTGTGTATATATATATAATATATATTTTATGAGGACATATGTTTGAATGTAAATGTATTGAAAAAGCTAAAGCAATAACAGTGTTTACCTCCGAGGAAGTGGAATGGGGACCAGATTAGAATTCCCATTAATTTAAAGCATTAAATTTTCAGTGATGTTTCAATTTTTCACAAGAAGATGTTTATGTATTATTTCTGTGGCTTAAAATTAATTTCTAACATCTTCTTAAGGAGAAACATCGTCACTTTACAGTGCAAAAACCTAGCAAACACCCCTAACTTAACCACATATCAAGCTTAACATCACAGCAATATACCAGGTTGATAACATCTGTCCCAGATATGGTGATAAGAAGGGCACTTCACCTCTGGGGTGTCCTTCCTTTAAAACTCCAACCCCAGTGTAACCATGAGAAAAACATCAGACAAATTTAAGTGAAGGGATTTTCTACAGGTTTCCTGACCAGTACTCCCAAAGACTGTCAAGGAAAGCCTGAGAAGCTGGCACAGACCTGAGGTGCCTGGGAAACATGACAGGCAAAGGCACTGTGATGCTCTGAAGCACAAAGAAGACAGTAATGGAAAAACCAGTGACTTCCAAATACAGTCTAGTTTCGATATCAGTAAATGTACCAGTGCTCATTCCTTGGGTGTGACAAAGTAATATGTCAATAACAGGAGAAACCTGACAGGGGATTCCTGGGAACTCCTTGTACTATCTTTGTAACTTTTCTGTAAATCTAAAACTGTTCTGAAATAAAACATTTATTTTCTAAACAACAACAAACTTCCTAAAGAAAAACTATTGGTGAATAGTATTCACTGAAAACTGATCCAAAACTGTCCCGAAGTCATGCTATATTCTTTCTGAGCTGTCAAAATGGACAATCCTATGAGGTTTGCTTTCCTTCATGCAGAAGTAAGAAAGTTATTTTTCATGGGGTATGGATTGTTCCTTGCCAACTTCAGAATCAGAATGCTGACCAGCGTATAGATGCTAAAATTCATACTTGACTGCTACATGCGTGCAAAATAATCACAGAGCTTTACAATTCATACCCACATTCCTGTGACTCCTCCTATCTGCCCCGTTTAACTTCATCCTAATCTCCTCTGACTGGCATCCAATATTCAGAATGGCATTCAGATATTGAATAAAGTGCCCTTGACCAGAGCAGAAATACATAAGGAGTTCACAAAGTAACGCCCACAGGAAAATGGGAGGCAAAGTAGAAAACCATTGATCGTTGCCTCCGAATTTTCTTTCTCCAATGCTGTGCTATTTTCTGTTTCCCCACTGGGAAAGCTCTTCACTAGCATGGCTGACTCCTTCTCATTTATCAAAAGTCAGATCAGATGTTCCCAACTCAGAGCGGAAGCTCCTCTCTACCCCACTGCCCCCTCTTCCTGTGGTTTTCCTCATGGCATCCACAGGTTAGAGATGAGATTAACTCTTCGGTCCACCTGTTTATTGCATGTTTCATTCCATGAGCAGCGCAGGTCCTGGCACAAAGGCAGTATCCATGTAATAATTAATAATTATAATAATTACAGTATCCATGTATGAATGAATGAATGAATGAATCCATGTATCCATTCACTGAATGAATGAATGAATGAACGAACAAACTAATGAACAGGAAACGTGCATGACACTAACATGTAGGGTTAATTTGTGTGTGTTATGCCTCCCTTCAGGATCCACCTCTGAAATCTATAGGTGTTCTCATTCTCTAGGGTCCATTTACCATAAATCAATCTGAAAGTAGGTGTTCACATTTTTCTTCTTTTGGTCAATTCCAAGAACAACATTTACAAGTCAGTAAATAGCCCAAGGAAGTGGTTTTCTTTCTTTCATTCTTTTTTTCTTCTTTCCTCCAGTTTAACATGGGCAACTGCATTCAAAATAGACTGCTGAAAACAGAGACTACATTTCATCATACCCTGACTTTCCATCTCATGTGTAAATGGAGGGAAGCAGGAACAGAGGACGGCAGGAAATGTCAGTTCTCTCCACTGTGTGGCTGGTCTCCTTCCTCGCGCTGTAGCTCTTAGTGTTTTCCACTTTTCAAAAAAAAAAAAAAAAACCTGAGCCATCATCTCCTGCTCTTGCCCTGCACGTTCTGCTTTTCCTGGATAACCTCCTTCATCCCTTAAGTCTTCATGGGCACTGCTACAATTCTGGCCTGCTGGTCCAGCCAGACCCTGGACCATCACTTCCCCATGACTTCAAACGTGAAGCTCTTCACTACTGACTCCCTGTTCCTTTGCCTCCTACTTCTCCTTTACTCCTGTTCACCCTCATCTGCCCCCCTGGGACTTTAATTGCCCCTATTTTCTCAGTCAAGGAGGGAACAGACTTGTGGTGGCCCTCAAATGTTAAAACCAGAATCTCAGGTAAAGGAGGATTCTTTCAAGATCAAGAGCTAGACTGTCCAGTATCTTAGGAGCGCCGGTCGTATTTAGTGATAAGGGCTGACTCTGGCTTCAACCTTCTCCCGTCTTTCCTACTCCCTACCTCCTTCTGCTTAAGTTTGGTTCAAGAAGCAAAAGAACTGGATGTTTTTAAATGTCCCCTTGTGAAATACAAATCAGAACCACAATGAGATACTACCTCACACCAGTCAGGGTGACTAAAATTAAAAAGTCAGGAAAAAACAGATGTTGGTGAAGATGCAGAGAAAGGGGAACCCTCTTGCACCGTTGGTGGGAATGAAAGCTGATGCAGCCACTCTGGAAAACAATACGAACTTTCTTCAAAAAGTTGAAGACAGAACTATACTACAACCAAGCAATTGCACTTCTGGATATTTACCCCGAGGATATAAATGTAGTGATCCAAAGGGGCATGTGCACCCCAATGTTTATAGCAGCAATGTCCACAATAACCAAACTATGGAAAGAACACAGATGCCCATCAACAGTTGAATGGATAAAGATGATGTGGTATAGGGGTACCCAGGCGGCTCAGTTGTTAAGCATCTGCCTTTGGCTCAGGTCATGATCCCAGGGCCCTGGGATCAAGCACCACATCAGGTTCCTTGCTCAGTGGGGAGAGCCTGTTTCTCCCTCTCTCTCACTCCCCTAGCTTGTGTTCCCTCTCCTGATGTGTCTCTCTGTCAAATAAATAAATAAAATCTTAAAAAAACAGAAGCTGTGATTATATATATATATATATATATATATATATACACACACACACATAT